>NC_048893.1:200203381-200253917 GCF_011077185.1 Oxyura jamaicensis
AAAGAAAAGAAAAGAAAAGAAAAGAAAAGAAAAGAAAAGAAAAGAAAGTATCTAATGAGGAAGTGTCATGCTAGACTGAAAACATTAGCAAGTCATTACTGCTGCAACTGTAATTACTAACAGTTTTTTTTTTTTTTTTTTTTTTTTTTTTTTTTTCAAGTACTATGATTTGACTTCTAATTTATTTTTCTGAATGAAGGTCCAAGTAATATACAATCAGTTAAAAAACCCTGGAAGGAAACTGAGGCCATCACCAGATCAATTGATCTTCATGTTCTTTACACTCTTGGGAGGTTTATATTTCCTATTAAAACCCCACACATAAAACTCCTGTAGTTTCTGATTCATTGTTTTCTTTGCATGGGATTTAAACCTCTGCAAAGACTCTGTTAAGACCCATTTAACCCCAACAGGGTAAATCTTACCTTTAAGACATGAGATATAAATAAAATCTATTCCTTATTCAGGTTTTCACTCAGATGAATTATAGTACTAAAGCTCTATCTTTCCAAATGCTAAACTCCTTTAGGTGCAGAGTGTCCAGGAAATTCAATAAATGGTGTGATATTTTCCTTGTTTTAGTACTTTCATATAAATAGAAGATTCAAAGGAGCTTAATTAAAATGATCAAGTACATGGGACAGCTGGAACAGCAGGCCTGGGAAGACAGTAAGACTTCAGGCAGTTTAAAAACTGAAAAGGGAGTAGATAAGGGGAATGTAGACTTTATTTTATTTTACTTTTTTTTTTTTTTTATGGCATTGGTGTCCTTTTATTTTATTTTATTTTTTGCATAAAGAAAGATGGGGACATTTGTTTCTGGGGTCATCATGGATAAATAATGGGGTCATTTCACTAAGAAAGATGAGTTTAAAAGAGAGAAATGAAATCTCCTCTTTACGTAATAATATGTAAATTTCTAAAACTTGATAGCAAGGAAGTCTGACAAAAAAAAAAAAAAAAGAAAAAAAAAAAAGAAAAAAGCAAATTCAGTAATAATAGATCCATAAAAAGAAATTGGAAGCACAAAGATATAACCTTAAAGAACAGAAGGGGAGTGGAATGCACACAGTGATCAGTTTTTGATGCTTTCCATAATCAACTTCTTTTACTGCCTTTCCTGGAGACCAAATATGGGGTTAGATGGTTCCTCCCACCAGGACATTTCTTATGTTATTTTAAATGTTGAAATTGAAATTATTTCAGAAATAAAAAATGTGTGCTTCTTAAAGATCTGGCAACTGAATCAAATAAAATTTCCTGAGAGCAATTTTGCCTTTTGCCTTTCCTTTAAAGAACCCTGAAGGAATGTGTGCAAGAAATGAATGATTATATTTAGATTTCTGATTGGATCTCAGTGGTTTCACATCAGGGATCAAAAGGTCATGAAAAACATTTTACAGTAAGTATTCTGCTAGGGCATTTCTGTGGATTTATTGCTCAGCTTTGGCAGTTACCACTACTTTAAGACACAGTGGATTTTAGATGCCCACCTTAGGGTGCACTGAATCACAGTCTGAAAGTGCCAGTTTCTCTCCATGAAGAATAAAATGTAGATTACTGGCCCTGATGTAGATATTTGCTCTGGAGATAGCTGCAACTAGGTAGGATGAATCCTGATAATTCTGTTTAAACAGGGGATTATTTTAGTTTATTTTGTTACAATAAAATACATACGCATAGAGAAAGAAAAAAAAAAAAAAAAAAAGTCATAGTGAGTCAAGCCAAATTACCAGAAATCTGTCTCCAAAAAAGACATTAATAGATGGCCAGAGTACAACGACTATTTCCAAAGGCTTGTGTCTTGGAGAATGCCTTGAGGACCTTCTAAACCCAAAGTGCTACATTTGTGCTAAATTGCTTTGAACAATTTGCATCTCTGAGTTAGGCCACAGAAACATTCACCTTTTGCCATCACTGAAAGAGTTCACTGTAAAGCATGCCATGCAAAGATGCAGTGTATACTTTATCCCAGTGCAGGGTCCATTGTAACAGAACAGAACATTATAATGCTTTACAGATTTCTGGAGTATCTTGAACCATCTATCTTGGTCAAAATGCAAGTTGTAGTTTGAAGCAAAAGAATTTGACAAATTTTAATATAACATTGTTGATGATTTCTGTATTTATTATTTCTTATCTAAGAGAATTAGTCTAGAAGTATAAAATATAGAAAATCCAACTTTAATGAAATGTGTTCATTTTTGGTAATCAGCACTGATAACCAGAACAAAATGTGAGTCTTGAATAAATCCTAACAGTTTTACAGGTTTTAGCTGTATACACTTTTTTTTCCTTCTTTTAATCATGTCAGGAATCCCTGTCAGGGGAGTTCAAACTAGTTGATCTTTAATGTAAGCCATTTGGCCTAAGCCATTTGGAGATTCAACCTAAGCCATTTGGTGATTCTATAACCAGAAAGAGTAGAATAAACAAACAAACAAACAAAAATGGTGTGATGACATTTCTTGTTTTTGACAAAAATGTCAAGAAATAAATGGATGTAACTATTTGGTTTGGGTCAAACTGAAAAGAGCAACAGAATTAAAAAAACTAAATAGAAAAACTTAAAAATTCAAATATTCAAAAAAATGCACATTTTGAAGTAATGATCAGATCTGAGAAACTAAATGGACATTTAACTGAAGTAACCTTAGCTATTTGTGTGCTTTTCCCATCCCAATTAAATTGTTTTTGATAATTTATGACTTTGTTCTTATCTATAACAAATTATTATGAATGAAAGCACCCGTTTCACTAAGTCCAAGAATAGTTTAGATGTTTCTGTTCCCATTACTTCAAAACTACTTGGTTAGATCATTATCTCCTGCTGGCCTGAAAAAGGCTGAATTAAATAAGTTAGTTTTATAAAGTATTATTTTGTTTAACAATACTTATTCAAGCACAGGTAAGTACTAATTGTTTCCAATGTACTAATCAAAGCTTAAATTATCACATTCTGCCCATAGTCATATTGGTAAGGAAATAATCAAGCTCCTCAAAGGTTTCCTACTGGATTAACAAAACTGCCTCTGAATGTAGAAGAAAGAAAAGTGGCAGGGAAAAGAAGAGGACACCATTTCCTGTTTATTACCTGTGCTAGCAGAACAGCAAACTCTTCCATTTACAAAAGAAGGATGATGCAACTAAGATGAAGGAACCAGGTGGGACAAACAATACTTGATCCTTAAAATGTGTGAATCCATGACAAAATGTGTGAATCCATTGCAAATCATGTTACTTTACAAAAATCTCAATTTAACAGAATTCCACGGTCTGTATTTAACAGTCAGAGCATGTGATTAGTGTATCAGAATATAAAGAAAAAGAAATTAGTTTTTAAAAAGAATATTTTAAATTATTTTTAAGTGGCTTATGGGTGGTAGCTAGATCTGTTATTGTCTCTATTCATTTTATTTATTTATTTATTTATTTATTTATTTATTGTGAAATGTTGTCCTATTTCAATCTCCATGACCTAATCATGACTGAGTTGCATTATACACAGGCATATTCAGCATTTAACTAGTGTTTTTAAAACCTTTATATCTATACAGGTATAACAAAATTTTCTAAAACTATCCCATGAAGCTTGGAGTATGAATTTATTTCCCCAAAGTGAAGAAATCTGTGAGTGAAACTGTTGGAAAACAACATTTAAGAAAAACAAAGAAATGCAAAGTGAGATTGTGTAAGAATTTTTACAGTATCAAAGCACATGAGAATTACATGACAACAGGCCGGATCAAAGGTTCATCCAATCTAATGGCTTCATTCGAGTCATGGTTGTACTGAAGCAAAAAAAAGTCAATATGCTGCTCACTGATTTGGGATCAAATCATAAAACTTGATAAACGAAGTAGTAGGTAATTATCCATGAGGAGTAAAACATGATAGTGTAAACTAAAGGCAGAAAAATAACCTGTGTCTAAGGTATATGATGAGTAAAAAATAATTTAAAAAAAAATATTGTCTACTAAATGGATAACATTTTTAATAACAAGGTAATTTTTTTTTTTTTTTTTTTTTTTTTTTTTTTTTAAGAATGAAATGCTACAGAACATTATAATTATTTCCATTGCATTAGTAACCAAGGAAGATGTTAAACATCTATTAGGAATACATACTTGTTACCAGAAAGCTTGGGTAACAATTTACATCAGAATTTTGCACAAAATAACTTTTTTAATTAGTACCCTGAGACATAAATAATCTCCTAATGACATTTTGAAAATACTTAGGAGCTGAACTCCTTATTTTATTGGAGATAGGTGCTTATGTACTTAAAAACAAAATCTGATGAGCATCTACCTGCATTTTACACACCTAAATACTTCATAATTGTAATTAAAAATCTTTTACAACTAATAATTACACTATTAACTCATCCCTTCTGGTGGCTAAATTGAACACCTGCCTTTAATTATGATGACTTGGAAAAGAGAAGCAGCCTGAAGATTACGGAATTGTAGAATCGGAAATGCAGTGTTACACGAGTACATTTTGTTTAAATAAAACCATCTTATCAGACAAGTGCCCAATTATCATTTGTATCAGAAAATATTTAATTTTACTCTTATTTGCTTTCAGCAAACATTAATTTCAGTGCATGTAATGGGGAAAAGCAATGATCCTGAAAGAAGAAATTTCAGTTATAGATTATTTAGAATCTTTCAGAGAATCAAAATTACTTCTCTTCTGATTGAAATGATTTCTGTTTTTAGATTATGCTTTTAGACTATGGGCAAATGCTCAACAACATCACCCTTTATTAATCTGTGAGCAAGGTAGCTTAGTAAGAAGTGTACTAAAGAATAGAAACTGATTATAAATAAGCAAACCAATTTAACGATTCCTTGTGCTGTGTAAATCTGAGTAAAAAGAACTCTCAACATTTCCAATGGAGCTTTAATTTTAATCTATCCTGAGAAGTTTAAATCATAATGAGGTTTTGGCAATCATAAATATTCCTACAACAGGTGAGGGTGCTATCAACCTGAAGTCACTTCATCCTTCCACTTGGGAGGTGTGGACCGGATAGATGCATTTTTTCAAAGACACAGGGTAAATATATTTTTTACACCATGCACATTATTGCTTTTTTGTTTTATTTATTTTTTATTTGTTTAGGGATATATATGAATGTCTTTTGAAAAGCTGTATCTCAGTTTAAGTTGTGTGTATTACTAGTGATTGTCATAGGCTGGCAGAATTGTAGGCTGTGTCTGTAAAAGGAAACTAAGTAGTGCTGAGGCTCAAACGTGGCATTGGCAAAGAACCATGTACGTAGTTATGTTGTTAGCACAGACCTTCTCATGTGTAAAGAAAACAGATTAGAAGGGACCTCTGGAGGCTGCCAAGTCCAACTTCCCACTCAAGAAATGATGGCTTACATGTTAAATCACTTTGCCTGGGGCCTCATCCAGTTGAGTTTTGAAAATCAGCAAGGCTGAGCACTGTGAAACTTCTTTGGGCTGGGTCTCTTTGCTCAGTTACTGTGATATTTTTTTTCTTATGTCTAACCAGAATTTTCCTCTTTGCAGTTTGTTTTGACAGCCCCTTGTACTTTACTATACACCCCGAAATAGATCCTGGCTCTGTTGTCTCGATAGTCCTCCATTAAGTAGCTGAGCCTATAACCTATATTCCTCCTCCTCATTCTCTTCTCACTGCTGAATAAACTAAACTATCTCCATTAGCCTCTCCTTGTGTTTTTTAAACCTTCTTGTTTTGCTTGGCATATTGGACTGTATTTACTGATTTAGTCCATCACTTGCCATGATAGGTGCTCCAGACATGGTGCTCTCAAGCTGTGACTAACTCCCAATCATCCTTCGCTTTGGAAATTTGGTAATTCAAATATAAGACAACATTTTATTATTTTGAAATTCTATTATAGCATCTGAATAAGTTTTTTGTTTGTTTGTTTGTTTGTTTTTCTCTCTTTATAGGCTAAAACCATTTGCATTTCACCTGAGATTGGATATGCTAGTTTTGAAATATTATACATTAGTTATCTGTGTAAATGTCCTTTGCAGTGTTCAGCTTTGCTTCTGTCTCAGCTGTCCCATAATTTCCCATGAACTTTGCTCTCTATTCAGCCATGGAGTTCTAGTTTTATTGCTCAATGCTTTGGTTTCTATTCCTATGAATCCTCTATTCCTTCCATTTCTGTTTCCTACTAGAAAGTATGGAACACAGAACCAAATGTTATAAACTCAATAGGGAAAATATCTTCCCGGATCATAATATATTTCAATAATTCACCACTGCATGGAAAAAAAAAAAAAAAAAAAAAGTCTACAAAAATAAAATCATAAACAGAAGCAAAGACAAAATGATATTGAAACTGGGGGTGTAGCCATTACATTTCACTAGTTAATGTTATTTTGATAAATCAGGTGATCTGCACAATAAACATAAAACAAAGCAGATATTTCATTTATTACTTCAAATCTTCTGGACCAACTGATCAACCTAAATCCAGATGTGAATTTGACCATTGTTTCAGCTTCTTGAGTGATAGTTATTAAGTCCTGAAATTTTTTAATGTGAAAATTTCAAAACCAGAGCAGTGATATCAAATCTCAGAGACACTTCTAGATAATAAACTGGATTCTGGGTCACATTTTAATTCTTTAGGTTATTGTGACTGTGCTAAAGATGGCACAGGGTGACACCATGTGCAGATATCTTTCAGTACTGGAAAATCCTTGGATGAGGAATGATCAAAGAGACACATTTAATTAGTCATTGCCCCAGGAGAAGGAGGATGATTGTCCTCAAAACCAGAATATTCCAGCTGTCAGCATGAAGGAATTATTTGCAACAGCCCATAGTAGACAGCTGTTAAAATCCAAATTTACTCCTGAGATGCATATTAATATGTTTACAACATAAATAAAGATTTAGTCCATTCTCTTTATGCAATCTCATCTTTTAGTGATGACCCAGAGAAATGCCACCTGAGCCCAAGGAAATAAGCATGCAAAAGTATTCAAAAAACAGGTTTGGAACTCTGTGGCAGGATATCTATTTGTGATGTGAAATCTCACTCCTCTGACATAAATTCCTTGGCTTCTTTGGGTTTGTGCTCTACCTTCCTCAGACACATCACCCATTTTGTACCAAAATGGAATAGTCAAAGACATATGCAATCTATTAGTCTTGCTTTATGTGTTTGCTTTCACAAGGTCACTTTGAAATGATCCGTCAGATAACTGCAGATAGAGAGATGGAAGTAAAGTAAAAAACTCATGCAAAATTACTTGACCTACATAGTGTTGGGCAGTACAGTGAAGGCAGCAGAGTGTGTGTGATGGGAAATTTCAGTACAGAGATTCACAAGGAAATGTATGAAAAGTTATAAATATTGGAAAACACTAGGTATAAAATATTGTTCTTCCTTCAGAGCAAAGACACAGTACAATATAAAAGAAATTCAAGTAATTACATCTAATTACAAAGAAGCGTAAATCACTATGGGTTTTTATTTCTAAATCCAAACTCTAATAAAAAGAATAATTAACATCTACTCAGAAAAGTCTAGTGCAGCCTTCCTGAAATATTACAATGATTTCCACGGTATCATATAGCCTAGCAGAAATTAATACTCTGTAAAAAGCTGAGAGAGGAGAATCTAAAAATATGAAAGGCTAATAATATTTATTTGTTAAATGTCCCATTCATATATTGTTTTATCAAAAGCTATTTTTTTTCCTCTAATGTTTCTTCCTCATAGTATTAAACATTGGTGCACTTTCAAACATTGGTTCAGTTAAAAGTAGTTTTAAAGTTGCTTTGCAGTTTAAGGATGGATTTTAGATTGCCTTTCTGCGATTTGCTGAAATAAAAAGAGAATTACAGGAGGACTTAAGAATTTATTAGGTTATGAAGGGGTCAGCATGTTATGGGGTATCAGGAAGAAAATATTAGGAATGTTTAAAATATATTTATAAGTGTGAAAAATGTTGAATATGGAAAAAAAAATATAACATGGCATGATCCAAAAGAAAAAAATGCATTATCTGATAAAACTTAAAGCAGGTTGTTAACACACTGGGAATTATTTTATTCTGTCTGGAAAAGTAGTGATCTAATAATAAATCCTTTATTTCCTTCAGATGCAATGATGTATGACTAGAAGTAGCGATATACATCTTATTATTGACAACACCTAATTGGTATATGCTTATATTAGTTAAATGGGAGATGCTATACTCTAGAATTTACTCCAAAGAGTAATAGAAGATTAAACAAGCACAGAGCTGGGAGATTGCTATGAGACCTCTGTACAGAAGAACAAATTTTGGATGCTGAAACACTGAATATTGAATAAATTTAATCTATTGTCTAATTTTTTAAAACATTATCTACCACACCATATAGTACATTGATCCCTGTTTACCTTCCTATCCAAATATTTTGTTGAAATTTTGCCTTATGGAATAACCTCTCTGACTGTCATTCATTTATGGAGACAATGAAATAATGTGGGAAGAAAAAAAAAAAAAAAAAAAAAAAAAAAAAAAAAGTCACCAGCATCCAGGGACTAAAATTAAAAAAACACAGTGGAATTTTTTTTTATTATTTTTTTTTTTTTTTTTTTATTATGGGAATATAGATCATTAAAGTTAATTGAAAATAAACTTCAGGAAGAATCTGGGATGTAAGCCCAGATTGTAGTGGCTTTCACCTTGCTTTTTTTTTGGCTGTAGGTACAAGTCACATGGCTGAAGTATTACACAAAGACAGGACTGAATGGGACATCTCTGCTCATGTAATTATAAGCCTTCATAACTTGATGCAGCTCCATTTCAGAAACAGATGCTTATGGTTGCTAGCCAGGGATTTTTGTACCTTTACTATTCTGACAAGAAGCCTGTTCCCCATGCTACTGCTAAAATGATTGGTAATCTTCTAATTTCCATATGCCTTTAGGGTCAGAATTACTACAGCTAAGCAGTTCTCAGGTGCCTTAGGGTATCCCTAAAAGGCACCAGAAATTACAGCACTTTCCAGCTTGCCCAGAAATTTGTTTTACATTGCTGTTTCTGCTTCCCTTCCCTATTGAGGATCTCATAGATGTTCCTTGTTTTGAGTGCACAGTGAGCAAGCTTTTGGGACTATGAGATATTTACAGAGAAATGGTAGTGGGTTCTGTAAACCAAAGTAAAAAAGACTGATGTAGTATGAAATTAGAGTTGTAAGTGATAAACACAATGGGAAGGTTGTGCCCTATAACTCTTAAATGACCTTCAGCTGTGCTATGTGAAAGTGTAGCAAAGTAGATCAAAGATAATTTATACAGCTAAGATGGAAAATCTTTTTCACACAGAAAACATATATTATTCAAGCATTGCTTATATCCTTATTTATGACTGAATTATGTCATCACTCTTCCCTCAAAAGTTTTTTTTTTTTTCTTTTTTTCTTTTTTCTTTTTTGGAGGTATTCCTCGTTATCTCCAAGGCAAGTTGTATCCCAGTTTTTAACAAGACATACCCAATTTCATTTTCTGAAGTCTTTTTAATCTGACACTGAAATTTGATGTTGACTTACCTGCAGTATATACCGTTGATTTTAACTATTTTAGAAAGGAAAATCTTTTTTTCCCTTTCTATTTGATCCCAGTTCATCAAAGTACGTAAATATGTATCTAATCATGCACACCTGAGTACTTACTCTGAATTCATCATGTTTTAAAGCTGTTGTTGAGGACAGTAAGATTCTTTTTAATTTCTTTTTCAAATGGACAAGTTGATTTTATTTTTGTTCCTAGTAGGTGGGTCAGGCATAAACCTCCACACCAATTCAGTAAACTTGGCATCCTTTTACAGCTCTCTACTTTTTGAAAAGCCTTACAATACTAACATGTGAATTAGTTCATGTAAACATGGAATGGCAGGTGATAATAAAAGGCCTGTCAAGCCTGTGGCATAGAGCCCCTTAGTGGGATTGTAACAGACTGCAGACCTTCCCACAACATTGACAACAACCATCTTCTATTCAAAACCAGAAATTTCTGGAACAAAATGTTAAATAGGTGGGTGTGCAAAGGTAAACTGATAGGTTAAAACAGATGCAAATACTGGAATCTGTGCAGAGAGCCAAATTCAGTTTTCATTAAAGTGCTCAGGAAAATATTGGACGATTAATTAACACGACTGGGATGTGGTCTGAGCTGAATCTAGACCGTGAAATTTAGTCTAAGTACACTGGGCAGAGTACAAAACATTTAAGTTCATTGTAATGTTATAAATACCTTCACTTCTATGGCAATTCTAATTTTACAAAGACATGTATTCAGTAAAAGCATTAGTCCAGTTAAACAACTATTCTTTCTCCTTCGCTTTCATCATCTTTTATATAATAATAATAATAATAATCAGGAAGCAGATAGGAAAGTACAGCTAACCTTTTAAGAAACCACAAAAAAGCTGTGTTTTCTGTGGCTGTGTTTCTCTTCATGTTTTCTATTAATAATTTTCATTATACATAAATGATAATACTTCTAGAAGAAATTAGCAAGTATTGTAAAGATGTTTCTATAAACATTCATTTACCATGGGAAATGTATTCATGCTATTGTTTCTTGCCCTGACGGGAGTGTTTCCACAGATAATAATGTATTAGTATAATGCTGGAGGAAAAATAAATAAATAAATAAATAAAAATTCAAAGCTTCCTCAATTTCCCTGAGGAAAAATAAATAAATAAATAAATAAAATTTCCCACAATCATATTGACCAATTAGTAATGAGGAAGTTATCAGGTGATTTGTGTAATAACTTGTAGGTATGTATAGACATGCACAGTGAAATGCATAAGGACAAAGTACATTTGGCTAAGCAATAAATAAAGGAAAATAACAATCTGCTTGGTGACATACTAATGTTTATATTCAAATTCAGCTACGCAGTTTTCAGGCAACAAAAATATCAAACACAACAGAAGTGTATTTGCATTGAAAAGAGTCACCATGGTATTTATGATGAACAAAAATTAAGAGCAGCCAAGGCAAAATCTGCACAAATGGAATGACAACACATTGAGTCCAAAGAAGCCTCAGGCCCTATAATTTGTCACAGAATAAAAGTTGTTTACTTGCTTTATCCCTTTATATGCTGGATGAAATAGGCTTTGAGTGTGTCTCTATCTCCCCAGGGTGCAAAGGGTGAGGACCATCCCTGCTGCAAACACAGTGGGAGGAAATTCAAGGACTGTAATAACTAGTTAAAGTCTGCCCCTCCAGTTATTTCCCACAATATGGACACTCGTACTGTGAGTGTTGTGAGTTTGGGGCTCACAACACTACAAGTAAACCACTGCTATGGGGAGTGGTAGAAAGCCAGATCTGATAAGAATGGATCTTTGTAATGCAAAACTTTGTGACAGCATGATACGCTCAAGCATTTGCAAACATTTTTTTTTTTTTTTTTCCCCAAAGGCACACGTGCATTTGTTCAAACCATGTTACTTTAGAGGTATTCTAAATCCCACCCTACAAGTGTCAGTCTCCCCACAGCATCTGCACATGGAGCCTAGAAAAGTCAGATCCCTTCGTTGCAATCTAGCTGCCTACTAGTTGAGTAGTATGTTTAGTTTCCAAAAAAAGAACCACTATGAATTTAACAGCACAACAATTTATAACGTGATAAATGTTCCACCTGCTCTAAAGCAGTTCCTGGTTTCAACAAAAATAAAATAACTTAGGAAGCTCATAATCAGAATCCCTTCCTTCCTTCCTTCCTTTCTTCCTTCCTTCCTTCATTGGATGCACTTAAAGAACCTCACTGTGATGAGTAAGAGTATGAAATGCTTGCATTAGGATTCATATCTAAGCAGATATTTTCAGAGAAAGTATCATGACATTAATTTACTCCTCATACAGACTGCAGAGCAGGGTATTCCTCAGCCAATTCCCATGCCAAAGAAGTCTCTCAGCCACTATATTAAACATGGAGTGGTGATGTTTTGGCAGCTATCAGTGCATGATATCCAGGACTGAGCTTCTGGCAGTCCAGGATGAAATCTGGGAGCACATCTGCTAAATAACAA
This sequence comes from Oxyura jamaicensis, assembly GCF_011077185.1. Classification (NCBI taxonomy): domain Eukaryota; kingdom Metazoa; phylum Chordata; class Aves; order Anseriformes; family Anatidae; genus Oxyura; species Oxyura jamaicensis. The sequence continues at coordinate 200,215,442 of NC_048893.1, forward strand.
TCTTGAGCATCTCAATAGGCCCCTCAATCCCCTGCTCTACTTTTCCTTTCTTCCTCCTCCCTGATGTGGTATCATTTTTATTCCTCAGTTCATGCTTAAAGAAAGAAAGAAACAAACAAAAAAAAAGTGTGGTAGAGCAGTGTGGTGGTTTTACTCGGGTGGGCGGCCGAGCTCCACCACAACTGCTCTCTCACTCCCCCTTTCTCAAAGAGGAACGGGGAGAAAATATGATTAAAAGGGATCAAGGGTTGAGATAAGGACAAGGAGATTGCGCAGTAATTATAGTGAGGGGTAAAATAGACTCAGCATAGGGAGAGAGTAAGATTTATTGCCTATTACTAACAAGCTAGAGAAGAGAGAAACAAAGGAAAGAAACCAAAAGCATCTTCCCCCCACCCCCCCATCCACCCTCTTCCACCTCCTCCCCCCAAAGCGGCGCAGGGGAATGGGGAATGGGGGTTATGGTCAGTCTATAGCGCTCCTCTGCTGCTCCTTCGCTGTCACTCTCGTCCCCTGTGCTGCGGGGTCCCTCCCACAGGATACAGTCCTTGGTGAACTGATCCAACATGGGCTTCCCACAGGCAGCAGCTCTTCCAGAACTGCTCCAGATATGGGTCCATACCACGGGGTCCATCCCTCGGGAGTAAACTGCTCCAACCTGGATCCCCCACGGGCAGCAGCTCCTGCCAGGTCACCTGCTCCTGCGTGGTCTCCTCTCCATGGGCTGCAGGTCTGGCCCAGAATCTGCTCTGGCAGGAGTCTTCCACAGGCCGCAGTCTCCGTCGGTGCAGGGCCACCTGCTCCACCGTGGTCTCCTCCATGGGCTGCAGCGTGGAAACCTGCTCCTCCGTGGTACTCCATGGGCTGCAGAGGGACATCCTGCTTCACCATGGGCCTCACCACAGGCCGCAGGGGACTTCTGCCCCGGCACCTGGAGCACCTCTCCCCCTCCTTCTTCACTGACCTTGGTGCCTGCAAGGCTGTTCCTCACTCCTCTCACTCTCCCAGCTGCTATGTGATGCAGCATTTTTTTTTTTTTTTTTTTTTTCCCTGTCTTAAATATGCTCTTACAGAGGTGCAAACAACATCACTTATTGGCTCAGCTCTGGTCAGCAGTGGGGCCCTTAGCAAACATGGGGCAGCTTCTAGATCCTTCTCACAGAAGCCACCCCTATGGCCCCCTGCTACCAAAACCTTGCCACTTAAACCCACAAGTAGTACTCCCAATGTTTTTTTTTTTTTTTTTTTTTTTTTTTTTCTCTGTTAAAAAAAAAAAATATTATAAAACAAAGCCTCCCAGTGATTTTTTTTTTTTTTTAAGTGTCTTAGCTTTATACCCAAATTTATGATTTATTCCAAAAATCCATTAAAGGCTTAGTAATTGGCAATAAGCACATTATCATGAGTATTCCTGTACCTAAGACCTTCAAAATAGAATAGGTGGGAGGAAAAAACAAAACTATCAGGTAATTGTCATAGATGATTGTTGAAGCTGGACTCTAATACCTGCTTTTAATTTTTCTGACTCTAATAATTCTGTCACTTTAATTCTATTGATATGGTTAAAGTTATTTTACTTTCATTGGAAATTTAAGTAGAAGGTAAAAACTCATGCATATATATATATTTCTTATTAGAGACTACAGAGATAAATCCAGGATTTGTGCAGTTTTTTGGGCTTCTTGGCAGTAGCTACTGATGAATGAAAAGTTTTATGTATTTAAAAAGGAAGGGAAACAGACAAAACAGAGAGATGTATTTCTGCAATCTCTTGAGCAGGAAGCATAAATGTCTGGTTATTATTTCTGATTTGCTTTCAAATCTCAAGTTTAAAGATGCTAGGGAAAGATTAAGCCTTAGAATTGCCTGTTTCAGATTTTATAGATGTAAATGTATTTAATTAAAGAAGGGATGTATTTAAATAGGAAAAGTAATCAAGTAAAATCTCAGCTCATAGCCATCAATGGAAATTTTCCTGTTGTTTTCAGAGAAGCCAGCTTTTCAACAAGATTTTTCATTTAAAAATCAAGTCAAAACCTTTCTTCTTTCTCTTGTCTCTCAGAATATATATATATATATGTATATATATATATAATAAAATGACTCAGTGAAGCTCACTGAACAAAGAATATTAAAATTCCAAATGAATATTGTTCAGCTATGTAGCTGTGGCAGTGAGACAGAAAAATGGTTTTGGAAATTTCCCTGCATGTTAGCACTGTTATTAGCTGTAGCCCCTAGATGGTGCTGCTACAAACACTCTTGCAAATCAACAGACCATATAGGCAATTAGACCTAGGAAAAATTATTTATCAATTGTGATGATTTTCACACCACCATTTACCTTTATCTGAAAGTCTGTGCTTAATTTTTTTTTTTTTCCAGTGTATAACTAGTGTGCAGAAGTCCTAACTATGAGAATAATATTAAAAGATATTAAATTATGTCAAACATCGCACAAGAAATGGAACCCCTACACCAGAATGAAAATACCTGCTTTGTCTTACAAACTCTTTTTTGTATTATGGTACAGTTATGGGACGTAATTGGCTAAAAGCTCCCATTAAATTGCTTCAAACGGTATGATTGACCTCATCTATCTTTCAGGGTGTGATTCAGTTCCATATTCAGATATCACAGTTCATATATAGCTATGTGAACTACGTGAACTTGACTTTCAGATAGTGTTCCAGTGGAATACAAATCTCCTTTCTTATATGGGTGAGCCCAATAATATATCTCAGATATTTCAGGGTATCTAAAATGGTACTAAAAACTACTAAAAGCTTGTGTACAGACAGATGAATCTTCATCCTGACATTAGGACAGAGGAACTCCGCATGTATTTTGAAGACAGTAACCAATACTTTCCTGGGGAGATGGAAAATCAATGGCAGAAGATAGCAAAAATATGCTTATGTCTATCTTAGAAATAAAGTCCTTGATGCTTCAAGGAAACATATTAAACGGTAATAATAATAATAATAATAGCAATAATAATAATAATAATAAAATCAGCTTGTCTCTCTAACTGCTTTCCCACCTCCTAAACTATAAGAACCATGCTCAAGAAACAAGGTGACCTGAAAAACTAGCTATTACATTTGTTTGTAATAATTGGAAAGGGAATATCATGCAAAGAAACCGAACGATAAACATGCTCCCTATAGACCAGAATAAGATAGAACAATGTCACTGTCACAGAAAGTTTTTTTTTTTTTTTTTTTTTTTTTTATGAGAACAAACAAACAAAAAGACAGTGCAGAAAGCAACTCCCTTTCCATGTTTGGCCATAAAGTTAGGCAATAAATAAGGTTTCACAGAGTAGTGTATTAGAAATAGTGTATTAGAATTTGCCAGTAATAGTTGTTCCCTACTGCAAGTGTAATTTGGAAATAGTGTTGAGCTGAATTCTTCAGTGGGAGACAATGAAAAGTGTATGCTTATGACTACCCTAGAAAATAGTGTTAGCCAATGTTGTCTTTGCACACCATAAGTCTGTGTGTGAGTCTGTGTCAGAAGAAACCATGCAGAGGAAGTCCAAGTGGTGATCCATTGGTCTGTGCAATATTCATCTGCATACAGTGAATGAAATGCAAACTGAAAACATTTTATTTTCTTTGTCACTGTGTTTTTATAGCCATTATGCCCAAGCATCCTCACATAAGGTTTTCAAAAAATAAAAAAATAATAATAATAAAAAAAAATCTACTGAATTTTCAGCAACAAAAGGCTCCATGTCCATTACCTACAGTATCTTTATTTTATACCATTGTGTCAGAACACCAGAGTCTGTAAGTCATAGTTGTCATCAGTGTCTTAGACAGTACCTGGCAGGTTTCCCTGCTCTTTCTCCAGTGACATTTTGACATATTGGAATTTTTGGTCTGATCTGTGAGTGTGTAGGTGAATGAGTAGCTCATGTGTAAGTCATGAGACAAGACAAAGAGCAAATGACAGCAGTGATAAGCACAGCAAAGAGCAAATGGCAGCAGTGATAAGAGAGATGAGACCCCTCCCTCCAATTTATAAATGCATAAAGCTATCTGAGAATGAGTAGGTAACCATATAAAGTATAAAAATGTACCAACAGCCACCACATATCTACACAGATAACTAACTCAATTTCCTATGCAATAGAGAAGGAAAACAAACAAACAAAACTAAACAAACAAACAAACAAAAAAAAAAACAGCTTCAATTTAAATACACACTAACATTAGAAAGCACAGATGGTTTTGCTTATTTATTTATATTTAAATGGTAATCATATTGAAAGATGTCATCAAGGAAAAGACTGATTTGGGCAGCAGATATGACAGGCCTGAATGCATCACATGAAACAATAAATACAAAGGGAGTTAAGTATCAGAAGAAATAAAATGTCTAAGAAATCTACACAAACGTGTTTTTATAGTTAGAAGAAAGCAATTAAAAATAGTCAATATCTACCAATCCCGTTAACATTAAAAAAGAACAAAACAAAAAAAAAAAAAAAAAAAGAAAAAAAAAAAAGTCTGTAAGATCGCATTACTGTTTTGTGCATCTTAATTTAATTTTAATAACTTTGGGAATTTTTATCTTTGCTTATTCTTTATTTTGCTGAGATGAAACTTACTTAGAATATGGAAGTCAAAGTGAAGTATAAAGTGAAGCTGGAAGTGAAAGACAAGAGGATATATGTAAAAGTGACAGGGACATGTTGAACCTTAAAGAAATGACAGGATACTTCATATAGCACCTGGACAAACATTTTTAAAGCATTTCCTAAAGGCCACATCATCTCCAGTCCCTTCTTCCGCTATGACTGTAATGTCCAAATGAAGGTTATTCTAGTTGAACAAAGGGCAAAGCACCACAAATATTTATTTACAGTGTGATGGGTACCATAGGTCAGAAATGTTTTTCATCTATTGTGTGAGATTAAGATGCAGCAAAATATACCCGGCCAACCTTGTATTCAACTCCGAGGTAGAGGGGTATTGTCAGTGTTACAGCTATCCATAGGGAAGTTTTCTCCAAAGAAGAGGCAGAAAGTTTCTTGGCGCTGGCTTTTCCTGGTGCAGGCTGGACCATGTGCCAGAGCAACCCAGAGACAGTGCACCAGCAAGCACATTATCTGCAATGAGCGGAATATCAACCTTCAGTAACATTTAACATTTCTACCATACATCCTTGTTATTATGATCACTTTGAGATAACAGCACACTACACAGGAAAAATTCAGCACAGATCCCATTTAATCCACACCAGTGCAGAAATGCAGATAAATCCCCTTCTACAAGCTACCTCAACAAGGTAAAACACAGGACAAAGTGCTGATGATTGTCCTTTAATCTCTTATATTCCGCAGAAATTAAGGTCACGTAGCACAGCTTGATGCTGCACTCCCATGGTGTGAAATCTGCAGACAGAAGCAAGAGACTTGACCGAAGTCAGTCGGTGGCTTTCACCTCTGGAGCTCTTTATGTTTTGTTGGCACTACACATGCTATAAAGCACGTTCTTTCTTTGGGGTTAACCTGATTATGCTCCAGCAATAATGGGACAGCTGTTGGCTGTGCTGCAGAGAGGATGTAGCGTGGGTGAGTTACAGCACAAGATCAGAGATATGTTTTCCCCTGTATTTTGGCTTCAGGTAGGGCCAGCAGAGAATACATAGAAAGAAGTAAGAGAAATAGGTCTGTTACTAAGAGATCCTTTGCTGATCTCTCTCACTCTGGGAAACAAGAGGTTTTAGGATTTTCTACGTGAGAAGTAAGGCTAGCTATAAAGATAACTGACAGCTTGAGATACACATCTCCTAGGTCTCTGGCATGGATCATATCTAATTCTAATGATATAATAGAAGTAAATGTAGGTCCATCTCCCGTCATTAGGAAGCTTGTTTTCTGGGTTCTTTCTGGAGGCTATACTGTGCCTTTGACTCATTATCAGTGAGTGAAAAAAAAAAAAAAGTTACATACTTGGTCGGTCACTCTAGAAGGGAAGAGTATTTGTGAAAGTGCACATGAAAAATAAGCAAATTTGCTGTTTGGGGCTGGTGAAACAATGTGACAATCAGCTACCAACATAATTTCAGAGCATAACACTACACATTGCTCTACCTTGTCTAACACCGAGCAGATGAAACTTTGTGTCCACAATCACATTTCCTTCCTCTCTGATAGGATTATTAAGCTGTTGTCCTACCATCCTATATTACTCAGCTGTTGATGCTGAAGAAAATTTCTGTTAATTATTGTGCTTGGCATCATACACAGCCTCCACAACACTGCTAACCAAAACCTTCAGATGTGTAAAGAGAGGGTCATGAGCTTTGGCTTTCTCAAAAAAAATCATAAAATAAAAATAAATAAATAAATAAATAAAAGATCTGTTCTCCTAAACATTAAGTATGGTCTCAGTGTATTCAGTAGTCACAAAAATCCCACCTGAGTTTATATGAGATTCTGTGTTTGTTCCTATGGGATCAGTTCATTCTGTGTACAGAAACACATGGCATGATAAGTTCAAAGCCAGGACTATGGTTTTGCTGGAACACACTCGGGAATGAGTTTGTGTTTGTGAAAACATTTGTAAAGTGAAGTCAAGTTTTTATACTTGCTGACTGTAGAATACAAAGGGAAATGCAACAGGTCATATTTTTAAATACAGACAGATAAAATGCACAATATGCTCTAATATACAATTAGTTTGTTCAATCTGAATAAATGAATGTATTTTTATTGTTTTTAACCATATACAGATTTGCAGCTTTCTTTAAGATTGTACAAATTAGAGACTTTAGGGCTCTAGATATAAGAAATATTTTTCTCATCTACCTGGACATTATGTTGTAATAATCCCCTGCTACATGTTAAAGTATATCGCTATTACTGCTTTTCTCTATTCTGATCCTTCTTTGACAAGAATACATGAAGAAATTAAACCACTGAAATGAGAATCCTAAAGTTCAGATGGACATGTGGAAGTATCCTGTCTTAAAGGACTGAATGTTCCTCATCATCTTGTAGAATTTTCAGATAACAAAAGCACTAACACTGAGTATCAGACAACTTATGTCCAGTCAAGTTGAGAAAAGTGTGAAGAGAAATAGGAATTCCAAATCAAGACGATATCTCAGAGTGAGTCCTGGTAAGCACTCCTTGGCTTATATAACATGGAAGTCATTTTGTTGTGGTTGCAGCAAAGGACATGAGCAATCTGATGCAATTTTGAATAATAACAGTGCCTCAGACTGCAGATAAATATTTGTATTTTTGCAGAACACAAGAGACTCTGCTGCTTTAACTCGTAAGTTATAACTCATGTGATGAATTCACTTTAGATAGGGGAAAGCTAGAACTTTTGAGAAAGAACTAACATATGTTATGAAGTCCAGTTTGCAATACTCTATAAAACAACTCATAACATCAATATTCAAATCTTTGATTTAATTTATCAATAAAAACTTGAAAATATCTCCAAAAATAGAGTGTTAGAGATTATTAATACAAAACTGGAGTAAAAGGAAAATCAGATCTATCTCTTGTGCTCAAAACCTTCTAGCAAAAAGAATGATTTATCAGCACACCCTAAACAGACTAAGGAAATGCATTCATGCAGCACAGTATGACTAGTTTGTAGAACCAACACTTTAACATAATGGATTGTGCTTTACATTATAGGCACTGGGCACACCTTTAAAATACAATTCTCTTTAGCTCTTGTTTACCTATTAGTAAAATCTAACCCAGAGCAGTACAGTGAGTGATACAATGATTATAAAGCTTTTTTTAAACCTGAATGATTAAAGACTTTTGATTATATTCATCTGATCTGGTTATCGCATGTCCAAAAGTTAATATGGTTTAAACGTGTCTGTGCTAACACTCATTTTTCAGAAGATAAATTTTGAGCAGATGAGAACAGCTCTTGTTGATATAAATCTTCAGTAAATGTGCTAAATAAACAAGTTGCAACTGTTTAATATGTAATAACTTTCTTATCACTGTCTTTTAAAATCAACTTGAATTCTCATTAGGGATCCTAAACCAAGATGTGTTAATAGCAGTGTCACATTTTCAGGCAATAATACAACCATTAGCACATGTCACTGATACAAATCTATTTGCTAAACTACATTATAGTCCTGAAAGAACTTGTAACCATTATAGCAATAAGCCTTCTTGTCAACCAGCTTGTTTGGGATTACAGAGAATGTGGGATACCGACCATATCTTGTTAACATTATTTCAGAATTTCTTACTGCTTTCTGAAATTTAAAATATCCCTTACCTCAGGTTTATATATTTAGCATTTTTAGACCAACAAATATATTCTGAAAACAGCTGCTACTACAAATTTAATATAAACAATCATGCTTCATTTTCCATGCCAACGGACTCACAGAAGCGCTAACATCAATTAAAGTTGTAAGCTCCTAAAACAATATTAGAGGAATCAGACAACCAAATCTCCAGCTGTGAATGCCCATTACTGAACCTAAAATCACTAGATTTCAAATGAGACTTTTTCTTACATGACTTCAAGAAGGTATACAAGAACACATACACCCCAAACTCCCTAACTTTCAATTCCCAAACATATGCATTTAAAGTTGTATGTTAAATACAAAGTTATCTTCTAGTTTGGAAATAAAATTTACCTACCAAGGAAGATACATCTTGGTTCCCTGAGGAGTCATATTGATATGAAATAAAAATATATAAATCTATAATTAATTATATATATATTAATCACCTGCCTATGTCAGGAATCTGAGACCACTACGTGGCCTTACTTATCCTGACCAACATCACGTGGGACTCTCACCTACCCTCTTTGTACAGGTACCTTAGTCCCTTTCTGAGCTATGCTCTAGGTGGACCTGTCTTCAGCCCTGTATACTGGGTCTGGCTGGGATGTTAACTTTCCCTGCAGCAGCCTATACAGTGCTCTGCACTTGTAGCAAGAACAGCAGTGGTATCACACCAGTGTTGTGTCTGCTGCTGAGCAGTGCTGGCACAGCATCAGGACTCTCTCTAACCCTCGTAGGGAGTGGGCAAAAAAGTGAGAAAGAAACATCACCAGGGCAGCTGACCTCAACCAACCAAAGGGATATTCCATACCATATGATGTCACACTCAGCAATAAAAGGTGGAAAAAGGAAGAGGAGAGGGGTGGGCTCTCATTGCGAAAATATCTGTCCTCCTCCCAAACACAGGCTACGTGCGTTGAGGCTCTGCTTCAAGGACGTGGTCAAGCATTGGTTATTTGCGGGAAGAAGAGAATAATTTCTTTCTTCTGCAGTTCCACATAGCCTTTACTTGTTATTTTTTGGTTTGTTTTCTTTTGTTTTCCCTTTCCCCCTCCCTTTTCCCCTTCCTTTTTGTCCCTTTAGTTGAATTGTTTAATTAATAATAATATTTTCTTAATAATTATTATTATTTTTTTCCCTTTAATTAATTTATCCTTATCTCAGCCCATGAGTTCTTTCCTTTACTTCTTCCCCTCCTCTTCTAAGGAGTGGGAGTGAGAGGGTGGTTGTGGTGGACTTCAGCTGCCTAGCGCAGTAAAACCACCACACCCTGTCCTGGCTGGAGTTTAGACCTATGTTGTAGGAAACCTATCATCAGTCATGTCTCTGGTTCCATCTCCTGAATGGACCTATGGCCTATGTTGCAGGTCTATCTTCTGCTGCTTTCGACCTGACTCCCTAGATGGACCCTGGACATAAATATAAATATGGAAATATGTTCCATGAATATGTAAAAGTATATATATAAAAACATGTCTGACTACATCGAGCTCTTATTTCCCTTCCTAAGTTCACTGACCAGCATAGAGGTGGGGGAAAAAATAAATTAACATATATATATATATATATATATAAAAAAAATTATTTTTGTTGGTATGTATGTATTCCAAAAAAACACCCCCCCCCCCCAAAAAAAAAAAAAAAAAAAAAAAAAAGAATTTTCCTTTCTAAACATTTTTTTTATATATATATTTTTACATGTTACAGGGACAAGGCACATGGCCTCTCTTTTGTGCTACATATGCTCCATCCCCTCCAAAGGCTTTCCAGTCCTTTTTATATGAAGCAAAAATGCCAAAAGATAGGGTTGGCGAATGGACATAAATAATAATCTCAATAATAGGAGTGGAAAATACAGATCACGTGAAGACTAAAATCCAGATGTTGATTGCTGAATGATTTCAAGTCCATAAGAGATACTTGCTTTTGAGCCTGCAAACTCTCAGCTTCTCTTTCCATACTAAACTTGAGTAAAGGCACTGTTGATCTTGACCAACAGTAACAGGTTTCTGAGTCAAAGCCTGTTCCTTGCCATATTTTTGTGTAAGTAAAAGGATGCATAAAGAAAATGAAGATCTTTCCTTTGCCACTCAGGCTTCCAGTTTTACTCATACACCTCGCTTCATTGACAGTTTTGTGGGAGGACATGGAATGGAAGAGTGGCATGTTTATTTAAGTGCTTCATCTGGGAATAATATGTGACAAGTGGAAGAAATGCTTCCCCCCTACTACATGCCCTCCACTGAAACAGTCTGTTTTGTGTGTCAGCTCTTTATAACAAAGCATACTGAGCTGTATTACTGCATTTTCATTCCACTTGAGCATCTCTTGCTCTTACAGAGTGTTAACTATAATTTGTGAATTAATTCTACTGCCTCACTTTGAATTCCATGTGAATGTTTCACAAAATTGGTCATGATGTGTCTCAGTCCTCTCTGGTTTAAGGCCTTTTCTCTATCTCTAGGCTTTGGATGGAGGGTGAATGTAGAATCATAGAATAGAAGGGACTGATAAGGATCATCAAGTCCAACTCCTTGCACTGCACAGGTCTGCCCAAAAGTTTAGACCATGTGCCTTAGTGCACAGTCCAAACGTTTCTTAAATTCATACAGCCTTGGTGCAGTGACAATTCACTGGGGAGTCTGTTCCAGTGCGCAACCACCCTCTCAGAGAAAAATCTCCTCCTGATATCTAGTCCAAACTTCCCCTGCCTCAGCTTCACCCCATTCCCATGGGTCCTATCACTGGTGTTTATGGAGAATAGGTGACCCGCCTCTCCACACCCCCTCGCGAGGAAGTTGTAGACCACGATGAGGTCCCCCCTCAGCCTCCTCTTCTCTAGGCTGAACAGGCCCACTGACCTCAGCCGCTCTTCATACGTCATCCCCTCCAGGTCTTTCACCATCTTCATCACCCTCCTCTGGACACTCTCCAACAGTTGAATATCCTTTTTGTACTGTGGTTCCCAGAACTGCACACAGTACTCAAGGTGAGGCCACACCAGCGCAGAGTAGAGCGGGAAAATCACTTCACTTGCCCTACTAGCGATGCTGTGCTTGATGAACCCCAGGATACGGCTGGCCTTCCTGGCTGCCAGGGCACACTGCTGGCTCATATTCAACTTGCTGTCAACCACGACCCCCAGGTCCCTCTCTGCAGGGCTGCACTCCAGCGTCTCGTCACCCAGTCAGTATGGACATCCAGGGTTGCCTTTTCCCAGGTGCAAGACCCGGCACTTGCTTTTGTTAAACTTCATGCAGTTGGTGATCGCCCAGTTCTCCAACCTGTCCAGATCTCTCTGTATCATGTAGTATCAGTTTAAATCATTGCATTGATTAAAGAGAGATTTTTTTTTTTTTTTTTTCCTGTTGTTTATGTGCCACCAGACAGCTCAGGTGGCCATTCTGCAGCTAGAAAATATATATATATATATATATGTTGTTATTTTTTTTTTGGCATTATTTTGTCAGACCAATAATGTGCACACCCTTGAAACAGACTGAGGCAGTGATATTTGATTTATACTTGAAACACATAGCTGCATCTTTCCTTTTTACCATTTATTCTTAAACCAGGTGTCGGATAGATTTCCTTTTTTTATAACTTGTAAAATAAAATCTTGCAGTTCTACAGATTCATATATATCTACAGATCAGGCTGTTTGCAGAACAAAAACACACAGTATATCTATTTTTTTTTTTTTTAAAAAAAAAAAAAAGAGAGAGGGAGATAGTCAGAAAATGATAAACAAGCTAGCTGTCCTTTCTAAGACACTTGCCTGCATCCAACCACTTCAGAGCACTGCTGTAGGCAACGTCCACAGGGAGTTCTGACTCTTGAGAGAGCTTAGAGAGAGAAACAAGATGATTTAACAAGTTTCAAGTCAGCCTTTTGCCATAGTCAGAGGGAGGAAGGGAAGGATAAAAACCCTTTTTAAGCAGCCTGCTCTTACTGTTTTCCTGATGCAGTAAAATACGTGCTTGGTGGTTACAACACTCCTTAACATCTGTGATACAACTGGGGAAGTGTGAGACAGCTTTTGTTTGGTTTGCTGTTTTTTTTTTGTTTGTTTGTTTGTTTGTTTGTTTGTTTTGAATCCACACAAATATTATTAAATGGATGGAAAAGTTATCTGCATGGCTTTCTGCCTTTTCTTTTCTCTTCGTTAATTCATCTTTCCTCCAGGGACTGCCAAAGAGTGGTCAGAGCTGAGCTGCTGTAAAACACTCACAGAAAGCTCTCATGTTTCTGAACACATGTACAAATGTTTTCTCATGTGTCCCTTTCTTGTAATGCCTATATAAAGAATATGGAGAGCCTAATCAGTGGTACACATTGTCAATTAATATATTTTGTTTCTTCTTACTAGACAGTCATCAGGTTGGGAAAAATGAACTTGACCTTACATGTCCAAATTTATGGACACCATAAAATGGACATTCAGATCCATTACACTCCCTGCCCTCCCATTATCTTCGAATGTATGCAACACTTCTTAAAGCAAACATGTTGGAGATTTTTTTTTTCTTTTTTTTTTCTTTCTTTTATTTTTTCCCCCTCAGGGTCTGATGCCATCTCAAAGGTTCAGAAGGGATGGAAACAACAATCAGCATTTGGCTTTCATGAACCCCTAGAGAGCCATTTCTGTCACACATGAAATGTACAACAGTCTCTGGGCTGGTCTTAGAGTAGTTTTTGTGGAGGTGACAAGTCTATTACATCAAAGTAGGGCAACCAGCATCAGTATTCTCCCTGGAAGTGCAATTTTAATCCTAAAAATCAGCATTGCTTTTCTGACTTCAGTGGAGCTATTCCTGCTGACAGCTGCTGAGCTTCTGGCCAGCAGTTTCTAATTACTTGATTTTATCGTAATTTTTGAATCACAGAGGTACATGGATCTTCCCAGCCTGCAGAGCTTTCCCTTCCATTTTAGTAAATTTTCTAGTAAATTGAAGTAAAATTTGTGGGAAAACAAGAATTTTGTACTAAGGGTTTCCATCCTGCAGATTTCCATAGGAACACAATGCAGTTATTTCCCTATGTAATCATTTGATATAGTTATGAAGTAATATACACTAGAAATATCTTTATTCTGTAGTATTTATACCAATTATGTCAAATAGTGAATTTAAATAATTTGAGGTGATTACTGCTGGTTTGTGAAAACACACAGTTTGACGTATTCACAAGTTTCAATTACTGTATGTGGAATATAATTATATGGAGTACAAAGCTCCAGGGTAAGCTGTGTTTACTCAATACACCTTGTCTCAAATGTAATGATCTTCACTTTTTTTTTTTTTTTTTTTCTAAAATTTGAAAATTTCATAAATTTAGTCCATAACTAATCATCTAGCAGATCTCCCATTTAAAATAAGAATAGACTGAGTACAAATTTGCTGAGATTGTGATTTTCATTTTCTATCTGCTACCTGAACATATAAATGTAATAATTCTTTCATTGTTTTACATTTTTCTATTGTTCAAGATTCCTCCTGCCTGATATCCCCCTCTCCCTCCATCCCAAGTATTGCTTGGTGAAGGCTTAGAGTATACAACTTCAATTGTTATAAGCTCCTTTAACAATAAACTCAATAATGGCTTTTTTTTTTTTTTTTTTTTTTTCCTGATGATCAAGTCCTATCACCTGTGATTGTAGGACGTTACTTCCCATATGAAACTGCCAATTAAAATGTGTATTTTGCTTTTAAATATATGAAATGTCGAAGTTGTTAAATTTGGTCCTCTTGAAAGCAGCTGTGTATTTCACTCACGTCTCACTAAGATAAATAAATAAATACATAAATAAAATCATCCATCTTATTATCTGTGCTATCCACAAATAACCCTAAAATCCTTCTGTTCATATTAACTTGAATTCCTGGCTTTGGAAACACATAATCTTCCTGATATCTTTATTTTCCTTGCTAGTAAAGCTGTTTTCATATATAATATGCAATACATATCTGTTTATTTTATTTTTGACAAACAGTGCAACAAACATGAAGACATACACATTTATTTTTTCCTTAAATAATTACTCATCCTTTCTACTCCTTCAATTATCACAACAATTCCAAATATTATCAGTAAAATTTCAAATTTCCTTATTCCTAAAGAGCTAAAAAAATATGTTTTTGACAGGTTTGATAACGGTTTAATTTGAACTTCTTCTGTAAAAGACCAGTAACAGCCTTTCTTAACATCTGAGTAAATAGGTCTTTCATACCCACAGTAGGAGAATTTATTTCTGAAAATAAGGAAAAGCTTTTTTGTTTGTTTCCTTTTAATAAAATAAAATGTATGAACTCTGTGGACTGTACTCAATCACAATTTTGCTTTGAAACAGTGCTGCTGAGTAAACTTTTTATTGTTACATACATAGTTCATATACATGCCTAAAAAGCAACCAGTGACAAATCATTTTCTAATATAACCCCTGTACCCTGGTATCATTTTGAAAGAATGTAGATCTCATGTTCTGTTTTCGTGAGTGTTGTTTTGAAAAAGAGCATCGTACTAAAAGATTAAAAATGAAAAAATAAAATCAATAATTATAACAGTCAGTTCCATAAGCCTTTGAATTAGATGAAAAATATGGTTATCAATAGATTAATGTTTCAACTATTGATCATTTTCTACATAACAGCTTAGATTATTGCCATTTCTTTTAATCTATGAATTTCTAGATAGGACTCTATATACATGAGAATAGATTTCCTTGTCTGAAAGCGTGAAAAAGGTTTGCATAAAAGTGTAAGTGCATTTCTTTGTTCAGAAATTTGGAAATTACACAAATCTAGAACTATCTGTGGGAATAGTCAAGGAACTGGTTACCTCTTTCATTCATACAACATATTAGTCCTTCATCCTGCAGGTAACAAACAGTTACATAACATTCACACTGATGTTCTCACATGTTATCATTTTCCACTGACTTCAACTGCTGACCAATTAGTTACAATTATGACAATGAATGTACAAAGATGTGTTTTCTGGGTTTCAAAAAAAAAAAAAAAAAAAAAAAAAAAAAAAAAAAGATGATGAAGTAACTAATATATGAGAAATAAACCACAGGAAAAATCATTTGTAGCGTCTTGCCAGAAAAGTATGTATGCATGTACCCTGGCCACAAATGTATGTATATCCCAAACATGCTATCTGTTGTTGATATTGATATTAGCCAAATAAAATATACAAAAAATAAACATTTAAAAAAACAAACAACAACAACAAGAGTGGTACAGGTAAAACAAAGCAGGTTCTCTGCCACAGGGACCTTTGGTGAAACTGGTACAGTTCTAGGCAAAATAGCAAACCACAATGTCAGAAAATTAGGGGTTCCTAGGACATCACTACCTAGGAAGAGATCGATGATACTGGTAATTTCCTGCATCTGTTGAAGCCTTCTTGAAGTATAATGGACCTAAGACTATATCTTAACTGATTTTTCCTTCAAATATTGTTAAATTGGAAAGGTTTTCTTTACCTTATTCTCCAAGGCAACATAAATACCAAGTTTGTCTAGAAAGTAAAATTATTTCTTTGCCTTACGAAAATTTTGGCTTCCTGACTGAGTGGAAATAGCTTCAGTTCACCACACTGTCAACCAATGTCAATAATCCCAGCAGCAAAACTCCAGGCAGCGAGACTCAGATTAAATGTTTTCATCACAGGACTTCCAATAGGGCTTTAACTACAAGTTATTTCCATCAGAACACATTCACTATAGACCTATATGCTGTACATATAAATGAAAAACAACCCAGCTCAGGTTAATACAGGTTACCTGTTACTCTTCACTCCTGTGTTAGAAAAAAATATATATATATACATATATATATATATATTCTTTTCAAAGCACTAGTATGTAATACTGATTTACCTGTGTGTATGTTTGTAGTGGGTTTATGTGGCAAGGTTTTGGTAGCAGGGGGCCATAGGGGTAACTTCTGTGAGAAGGATCTAGAAGCTGCCCCGTGTTTGGTAAGGGCCCCACCGCTGACCAGAACTGAGCCAATAAGTGATGTTGTTTGCACCTCTGTGAGAGCATATTTAAGACAGGGAAAAAAATAAAAAAATGCTGCGCCACACAGCAGCTGGGAGAGTGAGAGGAGTGAGGAACAGCCTTGCAGGTGCCAAGGTCAGTGAAGAAGGAGGGGGAGAGGTGCTCCAGGCGCTGGAGCAGAAGTCCCCTGTGGCCTGTGGTGAGAACCATGGTGAAGCAGGATGTCCCTCTGCAGCCCATGGAGTACCACGGAGGAGCAGGTTTCCACACTGCAGCCCATGGAGGAGACCATGGTGGAGCAGGTGGCCCTGCACCGACAGAGACTGTGGCCTGTGGAAGACTCCTGCCAGAGCAGATTCTGGGCCAGACCTGCAGCCTGTGGAGAGGAGCCCACGCAGGAGCAGGTGACCTGGCAGGAGCTGCTGCCCTTGGGGGATCCAGGTTGGAGCACTGTGCTCCCGAGGGATGGACCCCGTGGTACGGACCCATATCTGGAGCAGTTCTGGAAGAGCTGCTGCCTGTGGGAAGCCCACGCTGGATCAGTTCACCAAGGACTGTATCCCATGGGAGGGACCCCACAGCACAGGGGACGAGAGTGACAGAGAAGGAGCAGCAGAGAAGAATTTCTATAGACTGACCATAACCCCATTCCCTGTTCCTCTGTGCTACTCGGGGGGAGGAGGTGGAAGAGGGTGGATGGGGGGGGGAAGGAGCTTTTGGTTTCTTTCTTTTGTTTCTGACTTCTCTAGCTCGTTAGTAATAGGCAATAAATCTTACTATCTCCCTATGCTGAGTCTGTTTTGCCCATCACTGTAATTACTGCGCGATCTCCTTGTCCTTATCTCAACCCTTGAGCCCCTTTCATCGTATTTTCTCCCTGTTCCTCTTTGAGGAGGGGGAGTGAGAGAGCCGTTGTGGTGGAGCTCGGTCGCCCACTCGAGCAAAACCATCACAATGTTTAACAAAAATAAAAATAAAAAAATCTTACATATATAGAATGTTCTGTCTCCCTTTCCTTCTATATAAGACCCTTCTCGTGGTCTGTGGACACAGATCTTAAATGTAGTAATCTGAACTCCTCTCCTGTTTTGAGTTCCTTACTAGCAGATAGATAGTCTGACTCCTCTGTAACGAATGCACTCTGTTTCATTTTATTATTATATTTTATGGCAGTTTGTGTGGAAAAACAGCATTAACTATTACACTAGGAGAGTCATTTTTTTTTTTTTTTTTTTTTTTTACTTTAAAGGATTTAATGAATTAACTTAGTGACAACATCAAATACTATGCCAACTGCACCTCTTAATTAACAAGAAAAGTGTATTATAATTAATAAGTTATCTTAGAGACATAAATCATTTAATGACTTGAAGGTTACAGATCAGTATATATATATATATATATATATATATATATATATACAAGCATGGAGAAATACATGAAAGGTTTTATAAGAGGTAAAGCTTTTCATGTATGTGGAATAAATTCAAATTTAACCTCTCTGAGAAGTAAAATCACTACTGCCAAAATATAATTGGGCTGTTTAGGTGAAATTAATTGATAAGTCTTGTCTACCTTACCGGATCCATGAATTGGAGAATGACTTTCAAGTGATTTCTGTTCAGCAAAGGAAAAGTTATTAATATTTCTGTTCAAAAAAAGTAAATAAATAAATAAATAATGAAAATAAGTCTAGGTATTGCAACAATTACTAATGTGCATTAGGTTTAAAGATAATGGTTGTTTCATTTTCAGAATCCTGATTCATATGAATTTGGGCTGAAATCTTCTGAAGACACTGGAAAATTTGAATTTGCACTATGAACATTATAGCATGCCTGTGAATCATCCTGTTAAGACTAAATTCATTTCATCTAATTCAATGCAGGTCAGGTGCCCAAGGTTGGAGCACAGTTACAAACTGTACAGAGAGTGTTCTTTTCTATTTTTTCGGGACAGAGCCATGGCAATTCTAAGCAACACTAATAAAATATATCAATCCCCCACAGACTCACAGAAAATGGTGATAGATATGATATACTATGCTAGTTAGATCTTTTCTTTACTCCTACAAGACAGTTCAAAGGGAGACATTATTCAGTTAATACAGAATAATATTGTGACAATTACAGGCTACCAAAGAAAGAAAGAAAGAAAAGTTAAACACTTGAAAGAGGAAAGGAAATATTTTAGGTTATTTTCTTAGTGTAACAATACTTATCATGATAGCATTAACTAACAACAAAAACAAAGATCATTTCTAGTTATAAATAGAAAGAAATTTTGCAACTATTTTTTCAAAGTCTTGCTGCCACATTTTAAGGGTCAAATTTCTCTGTTAAGTCACAGAATCACAGAATCACAGAATTGTAGGGGTTGGAAGGGACCTTGAGAGATCATTGGGTCTAACTCAAATGCAGGTTCCTTAGAGCAGGCTACCCAGGTAGGTGTCCAGATGGGCCTTGAATAAAAGTTCAAAAAGAAAAGAAAAACTGACATTTGTTCCTAGCAAATATTTCAAAATATTTGCATGAACAACCTAGATCTCCTATTTCATCAACAAGAAAACTTTTACTGAACCCTCTGGTGTCTATAACAAGCTAGGATGTCTACATATAAAATCTAGTTAAAATCACATTTAATATATATATATATTTAATCTAAAAAAGTAGGGAAAAAAAAAAAAAATGCTACCAAAGATGCAACCAGGGAGAATCTGGGCCAGATCTCAATATCATATCTGGACACTTGAGGCCATGACTAAACTGAGTATTGTGCCACAGTAGGAACTGGTGTGATTCCAACAGTGATGCAAATAGATAAAAATAGAGATTCCCTTCAAAAGTTCCCCCTGGTATGACATAAAAATCAGGATTTTAGTTCCCATTTCACTGTAGATTAATCAGAAATTCTAGATTCACCTTGCACAAAACTGTCTTGGGAGGTGAAACTTCTAATGGAATGCCATCCAGGAGAAGTTGTGCAATTTACTAGGTCAGGCCATATCAAACAATGACTCTGTGTTTACATAAATAAGATAACAAATTTGCAGTTTTGCTTTGACATGAGAAGGTGATTACATTGGACAGTAGAAGTCCAAATCCAGTTGTGAAAGGCAAATCCATGAACAGAGAGACAAAGAAGTCTGAAGTCTTCATTTAATTTAAGATTGTTTCAGAACTGCACTCAATATATTAATCCTACGACTGTAGTTGAAAGATCTACTTCTATTAGTTATGATTCTAGACGTTATCCGGTGTGCCCTAGAGCAATTTTTCTCTTCCCTTCTATGGGGTGAATTTGGGTTTTAACACCATGAGCCAGCACCAGAAAAAGAACATTTTTCCTTGTCCTGTGGCTCATCTCCTACTTAGTCCCAGAACCCAGTGAGTCACCAGATTTCATCTGAGTGACGGTACCAACCACTAAGCAGCAGTTAGCAACAACTATTGTTAATGTCACCTCAAATGTTGGAGGTGCCTGGTGTTTAAAGACTGTTGTAGTAGAAGGCTGGCAAGTCTTTGCAGCCTCAGTACAGGATCCCAGTCTGGTTTCGGAATAAAACTTTAAAAACCAGGGATGTGTTAGAATTTAATCCAAATTCTTTCACAGGTTAAATATAAACATATGTATAGGCAGGTCTCGCCCAACACAAATATAAGCAACCTGCCCTTCTTGTATGAGTTACAACATCTTTTAAGTCATACTCTTTTACATCAACCATAATACAGATACTCTGTCCAATATAGGTTCACTCTATGGTGGTGAATATATATATATATATATATCTATTATAAATATTTTGATGAAATTCTGAAGACTTTGTTCCATGCTTTAAAATAAATACAATTTCTATTTTATTTTCCACAGAGAAATGTCATGCAGGCACTGGAAAGATGATTCAAGATGTTTCTGGTTAAGGTGATTTCCAGCCTGTGATATTTCACAGATTTTACCTCTCATTCCCAAATGAGCTCAGGTAATAATCAGTGTCTTATTAGAAAGCTTTGAGAAATAACATACCTTTTCAATCTACTCACAAGGTCAAAAAAACTTCCAGCAGGATTTAATATATGTACATGTGCCTTTTTTTTTTTTTTTTTTTTTTTTTTTTAACAATGTTAACAGTTTGATGAGAACATCAATTAAACATGACCGTGTAGTTAAGATTTCCATCTCCATATGCAGCTGCAGCAAGTAACTGGACTGCTAATCAAAGCAGCGTTATAATTTAGCACTGATGAGTAAAGCAGTAGCCGTCAGAAGGGAATGACAGAAAAGAGGCAGCTGCTTTCATATCATTTTAGTGTCCATTTCTTTAATGAGCCTGAGGAGACAATTCCCTGCTGACTATTCATTAATTAATGGGATTTATGAGAGGAGAAGAGCTATCAGCATGCAAACAAGTAGGGAGCAGGTGATAATGGTCTTCTGTTTGCAGGGAATGAACATATAGAGGAAAGGAAGCTTTAGAATAAAGTAAATTATCTGAAAATGACATTTAACAAAATGCTAAGTGCCCAGTTCCTGGGCTGGACAATGCTAAAGTGTGGCTTACAGCTTAACTGAAATCTGTTATTAAACTTGACTTCTGAAATACCCATAGTAAGATCAGAAAGAAGGGAAGACACAACCTGAGGGATTCAGCAGAGGTCTCTTTCCCATTCTAAGTGAATACCAATGTTTTGCTCTGACTTGACTGCATTAAAAAATAGTTGGACAAATCCTGCTAGGAAATGCCATCACCTTCTACTTTGGTCTTTCCAAGTTATCTCAGTGGATTGTCCTCTGGGAAGACTGAGATGCTTTCAGTGAGTTTTGCAATGCAAGCCCAATACTTTCTCAACCATAAAGATCTCAGGGTACAGGGCAGATTGTTCCTAAATCAACCCACAGAGATTAATAAAAAGAAGACAATGTCACAGCACTGAGCAACAACCACCCTTTTTTTGTCAGGCTGGAGACCCTTTGCATATGTATAGAATCATAGGGTAGCTGAGATTGCACAATTGGTTGTCGTCTCATGGTATCTGTTCACAAAGGCATTCTTTTAGTATATTTGGAGTACTTGAATTCATGTAATATTAAACAGCCTCAGGTCATATTTAAATTCTTTCCCTTTGTTCCGATCAGAAAGAATAAAGTAGCTGGATTTAGACATATTTGTACTGAAGAAATCTCCTGATAATGCTTATTCTGTCCCTTTTCTACTGAGGGCATTTTGTGTAGGATGGGTGAGAAACATAGTAGAGCTCAGTTCTACAAGTGGGAGCTCCTTGAAGACTTAATGTTAGCAGCATATGTCAGAGAGCCATGAGTTTGCTGTAAACAGAATGGCAAAGACTGGACATGAGAGAACACTCCGTATTTAAACATGTAGTTTTAAACTCCAAACACTACCCTATTGTGTTTTGGGGGTTTACTTTGGAAAAGACATAGTGACAATCACACTCAAACAATATGTCATTCCTAGAAGTCTGTTCCATAGAATCTTTCTTGCATCTCTTGAATATGCAGTAGCCAAACACAAGGATTTCATTCTTGACACTGTAAACCACACACAAACTGCTCCACATATGTTCACAGGGTGGATAGCTATAGCACATAATTTTTATACTAAAGTTTTTAAATGTCAGAGATGTTATACATTTCTCTCAATGGCTCTTCCATCAAGTGAATGATAGAGAAACAAACAAGGAGCTGAGCAGTTTTATCTGAAGTCAATGGCAGTGACTTAATACAAGACATATCTGGCATGCATCATAAAAACAGCAACAACAAACAACACTTGGCAATTAATATGACAAAATATGGAACACAGGACACCCCCCTCCCTGTATATTAAAATGTCCTATCAAGTAAGTAATATCCCAGATTGGGAATGTAGAAGGATTTCAGTAACATCTTGGAGGCTTGACTAGCTAAGGATAACACAATGGAAAATAAATAAATACAAGTCCCTAATTCCATCCTACAGATATATGACACTATGATTTAAATCTGTCTACTAAATATTCTTAATTTTGTTGCACTGCTCACATCTCTGCATTAAATAAATAAATAATAAATAAATAAATAAATAAGCTAACAAAAAAAACTGTAGCTCCAGGTGTCCTATGAAGACCTCTTATTTATTTATTTATTTATTTATTTATTTATTTATTTATTGTAATGTCAATTTCTAGATCTCATGGAAGAAGGTAAAAACTTTTAAAAAAATTATGGAAGAAAATAAGTCGAAGATGAAAATAAAGATATGTATTTTAAAACATTGTCTTCATGTTTAAGGCTCTCTTAGGTTGGTGTCTGATTTCTTCTGTACTGGCAGTTATACAATATCTTCTGCCTGCGTAAAATGCACTAATTGGCTCCAGCCAGGTTTAAGACTATGATAATTTCAGTACAAACATGAAATAGAAATATATATATATGTATTAATTAACATCAGCAAGTAAATTATAATAGTTTCCTTCTCACTATATCCATGCAGCACTGTGTGGTAGAGGGTAGAATCTTCACTGCAAAATATTTCACTGACTCCTGATAAAATGTAGCAGCTTGCTTGAACCAGACATTTCTTCAGTGGTAAAAAACTGTGGTCCCCCTTGAGATTAAACCACATGCTGCTAATTGCAAACATGCATTCAGATTGGATCTCTGGCTTCTGTATTTTAATGAGCAGTTTTGAAAATTTCAACAATTTATCTCCTTCCATGGATAGAAATATGTAATCTTTAATCCAGCCACCAGTGAAAATATCACACATAGGAATCCATAAAACTTGCAAATTAGCTGACACGAGTATTCTAGCAATGGTGTCTCTGAGAAAAAAAAAAAAAAAAAAAAAAAAAAGTAATTGTAGACAGGTGGGTTGCCCAAGACAGTGCATATCAGACCTGGAGCCAGGATGCTAAACTGTAAGATTTCTCCATACCTTAGACAGAAAATCTAGCAAGCGTTATGATTTCTAAAGGAACCTAGTAGTTAAGACAAATCCATATTCATTTCAAAAGGATGATGACACCCAAAGTTATAACCAAAACCATATCAAAGTTAACAGGGAATATACATAATAAAGGGAGCAAGAAAACAGAAGCACAATCATTGCTTTTCACTTTAATTTTTACCATTGAAATCACCATCTTAGTATCTCTTTCATGCCTACTTGGCCTGACTATGCTGAGCACATTCAGTCCTGGTCAAGATAATGTGATTGGAGCAGGTACCAAAATTCAGGAGTACAGGTACCCCTTTTCCTGATGCAGGAGCCATGGTGCACCTAATGGTGACTAAGACTTCCAAAACCAGCTCAACTTATTATGCTCTGGAGGCCTTTTTAAAGTATAAAATTAAAAGCTCTGTCCATTCCTTTAATTTTGCAGCACTTTTTCTTCTGACACAACATGCCTTTCCTATACAGCAAGGTCTCCAGCACCATCCCTAAACCATAAATTCTTAATTGATTTTATACTCAGTTGTATGTCACAGTTGACGACAGATGTTCCTTAAAATACACATAGGCCACATCCAATACTCTTACCTTAACACCAACAGGAAGTCTGAACAAATCTGGTGAAAATGTGGCCAACTGCCTGAAAAAAAAAAAAAAATAATAATAATAATAAAATAAAATAAAATTAAGAGGAGTAAACATGTATGTAGAATAAAGGCCATAATCAAAGCCATGACTGTAAAATATATGAAGGTAGCTAAGCTGGTGCAAACTTTGCATGATACTTGAGGATACACGTCCTCCTCCTCTCCCAGTATTTTATTAAACCTGAATGTAGATGAACATTTAGATATATTTACTGTTAATATTAATTTTCTGGTCCCAGGTCTTATCAGAATACAAAATTTACCTATATACAACATCAGAAATGGTAGAGGAAATTAATGAAGACTGAAAAACTTTCTAGTCTTTTGTGATATGATTAATAGGACAATCAATTTCAAAATAAAAGTTGAATCCTCTCCTTATTTCTGTTGCCACTTTTTTTACTTTTTTTTTTTTTTTTCTTCCCAATTCTGGGGGCTATCAGTATTTCCTTTTCGTATTTAAGACAGGTCTAAGACCAATAAAAAAAAAAAAAAAAAATCAGGTTCTTAAATTAAGAATTACTATTATTTATTTCAAAATATTAATAATAGTAACATTATCATAGTGTTCCTCATGCAATTTTAAGACAACCAATAAAAAATAAAGTCACATAACCCCAAGAGTAATGAAAAGATAGAATTGTTGGCAGGTTATGACTAAATTCAGGTTTTAGTAAAAATATAAGATAAAGGGGAAACTGAATAGAATTTAAGGAGGGAAAATGTAAAGCTTATTGACCATCTAAAACTCTTTGTTGTAGAATATTTCTGAAACCAGAAGTGGTGGTCATCAAAACAGTTAAGAAAGAAGCCTCATGTCTGACTTTATAGAAAAGTAAAAATTAACATATTTTAAGTCTTGCCTCTTCTCTCTTTTTTTTTTTTTTTTTTTTTTTCTTCTGTTCCGATTAGAGACCTTATTACTCAAATAGTTTAACCCATGTTTCTATAATGACATTACCAAGTGAAATACTATAAAGAAAAGTTTGAGGGGGTTGTTTGTAATGGTTCAGATATACATCACTAATTGTTTTGGGATGGGAGAAAAAGCCCAAAGGCAAGAAGCTGTATTATCGTTGATTATTACGGAGGTTGAATTATCACTTCAATTTCCTCATTCCCCACACCAGTCAGTACATAATGAGCACCTAAGTTAAAACACTCATTTTAGGACCCTTCAAGGGTTTGTTTTTCCTGGTAAATCCACTAACAATCAAATAATAAATTAAGTCTAGATCCTTCTCCTCAAGTTTACCTCCTACAGAGAGCTTATTGTTTCAGATCCAAGCTTCTGCTTCCCCTTTTGCACCTTATTTGGCTTTAATATGATTGCATAGTTTAGAAATAGCTCTAGAATTGAAGACCCCAGTCAAAAGATTTCACTGAAGACAGCAAGTACCTTCCTTTGCAAACTCCTGGTGTCTGCTTCCCACTTACATATTTGTAAATGTGCTAAGGCAGATGAAAACATTGATTTCTGCCAGTAATACCGATGAGAAGCATTACTTAAAGAAAACAACAAAGAAGACATTAAAGCCACAGCTGGAACCCACAAAATATCTTGAGGAAGAAAGTGGTGGGAAAGTATAGCCGTTAGGTCTTTGGAAAGCTACAGAGTTACGTGACCTTCAACAGGAAAGTTTCTCCAGTTGTACTAACTGCAGGAGGAGGCAAGAGCAGGGGTGGGATATTTAAAATCATTTTGGATGTGATGAAAGCTCTAAATTAATTTGCCTAGGGAGTAAAGATGGGGTTGACTATGTTTTCTATATTTTATTTGAGTTTGATGGCTTTGTTTTGTCTTCAAGTTTCTGTATTTTTCTGTTTTCAGTTCCTAAAGAAGGATAGGAGTCAGTCAGGCTATATATATATCTATATATTCTTGATCTTTTTAAAAATTTCTGTTATAATAATTAATTTTCAACAGGGAAAAAAAAAAAATATATGTATAGATCACAGTTAATCAGTAAGTGATGACAAATAGTCCGACCAATCCTCCAGCACTGCAATTCCATACTCTGCAATTGAATAATCAGATGCTTCAAACTCTACACTAGAGTCTACTCTACA
Source organism: Oxyura jamaicensis (assembly GCF_011077185.1). NCBI lineage: Eukaryota > Metazoa > Chordata > Aves > Anseriformes > Anatidae > Oxyura > Oxyura jamaicensis. Next base: position 200,241,420 of record NC_048893.1, read on the forward strand.
TTTTGCACAAGAGTGTAAACTCCAGTTTACTCTTCTCCCCTACCCTCATTTCCATAAGATTAATATTAACTTAGCTTTACCATTGTAATCACATTATAATGGCAAAATAAATTCTGAAGTCACATGGCATATGTGAATACAATTTCTGTATCTGATTTGGGAGGCAGCAAACATGAATATTCCTCACTCATGTTATTCTGTGGAATATTTTGTCCATATGTCAAAGTCTTTTAACTTAGTCCCATCTTCTTTTTGATGGCAAGAAATAGGCCAGTCTTACCCAGAAAAGATGATTTCTGTCATTGCCACTACCTTACATGTTTATACATGTTTCAGCTGACATGGGTTTACATCTAGTACACCTCATAGTCCTAGAACTTCCTACAGTTTTATGCTGGTGTGTGTTTATTGATTTCAGTTGCATTTCTCCAGGTTCACCTTGGCATTACTAAGTTACTGAGACTCACATGCATGTTTTTTATGATGTATGATGGCTTGGGATCTTTTCAAATGGATGTGAAACAAAACACCATGGTGAAAAAATTATGTCAGATATTATTATTTTACTTTATTTTTCATTTATTACAATTGCATATGACTTATTGGAGTTACTGGTTCTTGTGGAGAAAAAAAAAAATCCTCATAAATTCCACTGAGTAACAAACTATTTTAAATGGTATTATATTAGAGTAGCTCATAAGCATGCCTCATTTCAGCACTGGATTTACTATATTTTTAATTTTCCAGCAGATTGGCCATAGTTTTAAAGGTTTCATCTAAAGCTGTCTGGTCTATTTAAAGGGAACAATGTATTTAACTATTCAAAAGGCACTTGATCCTGTGAATGCACTTTGGTACTAATAGGATAGTTATTTTCCAGGCCAGTAAAAAGCTATTACTCACTGACTGGAACACAAACAGATTGTGCGAGGGAACACTCATGCTGATGCCTGGCATACTGACAAAGGGAAATGGGAAATATGTCCCTTTCCTGAATTAAGTTGCATTGACTCTATCTGTTCCAAACATTTGGCTCAACTCCTTTCTTCTCATGATACTTAAGACAATAATAGGATAATAGATTTATGGCATGAAGGCACTGACCTTTGTCAGAGGGAACATTTTGACAGGAAAAGATGTGATATGCTGTTATGCTCTATAATTTTGACAATGACTGACAGTGTGGCTGTATGTCAACATGGTAAAGCTTATGCTTATGTTTTTACATTGTCATTCTTGGATTAACTCATTTATTTTTTTTTTGTTGCTTTTATTATTGTTGTTGTTTTGGTTTGGTTTTAGTCTCTTTTATTGCATAAACCTTTTCTAATGAAATTGCTAGATGGAGCCAAATCATGCTGTTAGGAAGCCTTGAATCTGAGGTCACCTCACACCCATAGGAGTAAATTATGCTCTAGGGAAAGATGGGTTTTTGGTAAAATCACCCTCGTGAACACTGATGCTTCTTCTGATCTTTTAATCTATGCTGAAGATACACTCAGTTTAAGGGCAGTTTAAGTCTATATTGCCAGCATTGTTGATCAATATTGTAAAACATTTGATTCTGCTCGTTTTTCCATTGTATGACTGGTTTTGATGGAAACTGGTAAAGTTTAAACTCAGAAAATAGAAAAGAGGTCTTACTGAATGTAATCTGAATATTTAGGATATGATCAATTATATGGATGAAACTGTTTTTCTGTCTTCAGGTTTAGTGGATAGAGACACTTTATCACCCTAGTAGGAAAGAATCTCATCCATAAGAAAAAGACATATGTACAGGTAGTTAGACAAGGTGAAAAGGAAACTTTGTACAGTGAAAGTCATCTGTCTAAAGATAGGGTGCAAACATAGAGTATCTTTTTATTTTATTTTATTTTATTTTAAATTAGGAATTATAACTTCCAATGTACAGTTCATTAGTCAAATTTAACTGTTTGTACTTCCTGTTTTTCCTATCTAAACAATGACCTAATATTTTAGGGGGACAACAAAATAAAAATGTGGTATGGCATGCAGTGTTCAACTCTACACATGAGTAATTTCATTCACTTGGGGTTTATTTCTGTTCCCAGTGAAATCAATGGTAAAATATCCAGTAACTCCAGCAGAGAAGGATCAAGACCAAGAATATTAACATTGACTTATGTGAAAACTCTTAGAGAAAAAAAATCAAACTAGAATACTATCAAAGCAATGAAAACTTGTTTCCTGTCTTTCACCTTCCGTGATTTAGGTATTAAATTGCCTAGATATAGCATTGCTTTTCATTCAGCTTTCTGAGTGACATATAATGAGGTTTCATTGTTCACTATGACACTTTGACAAATGTTGTGTTACCATCTCTCTTAAGAGTGACTATACAAAACATCCCAACTCTGGAAACATATTACAACTATAGTGAGAATCCAAATGAATAATGCATGAAGCATGAGAAAGGAAGCAAATGCTAACTAATTTCAAAATGGGTCAAAATCATGACAATTTAGTTGGTGACAAGTGAAGTCATTTTTCTAAAATATTAACTGTGTCTCTTCTAGATTGATCTAGAAAAGGTCATTTTCCAGGCAGAAGGGGAATTTCCTAAACAGAGGAGAATTCAACTTCTACATGAAAGATATAATGAGAACCAATAAATTAGGCAAAGTTCCTGTTTACCTAAATTAAAATATTGATGGCCAAGCCCATGAGAATGCTAATGTCTGTATTCATCATTTTCTTTTTTTATGTCTTGAAATTTAGAGCACAGTAGTACATGTTGTGATAGATCTATATATCATAGATACAGTAACATTAGAAAAGGTACTAACTACAGAATACAAATACGATATAACTGAATAATTTCACTTTATTCCACAGAGATTTCACTTTTATCAGTCAAAATGAACTGGGATGTTATGCAGGATAAACTGTATGGGTTGAAGTACTAATAGACTATTAGAAGATCTTTTCATTTTTATATTAACAGTGATAAGAAGCTGGTATGCAGGCTATGTGTCATGATATGGTGGTCTTCATCCAGTTCCCAGATTGTGACAGCATATGGCTCCATCATATGGTAGTGTGAACCAGACACTAGGATTGTAACAAACATTTTCAGACAGAAAGGTACCATGTGACTTCTTTAATATCTTAAGTTAGAAGAACAAATGTGATCCATAAAAGTAAAGACCTTTAGCTGCAATTTCTGAATAAAGTATTTTGAAGGAGACAATAATTAAATGAATGAAGACAAGTGGAAAATTGTATTAAAAGAATGTTCTTTTACCACCTGAACACTACATGACAATAATAGAATGGGGTTTGGGGAAAAGACAATTGATTAATTTAGAGAAACTAAATATTCTATAAGAAAATGCAGGCCCATATAAAGGGTCTGAGCACATACGCAGAGGAAATCAAACAGGTGTTTTGTTGTTGTTGTTTTAATGTTTATGCAGAACTGAAGAGCTATACATTTATTGGTGTGATAATTTGTTAAAATGGAGTGTGTCAATGGAGTATAGTGATGGATGGATACACATGTGCATGGAGAGCACATGTTAAGTTCTTCAAAGGAACAGACAGAAGTCCTTCCTGGACATCCTGGACTTCCTGACATTAAGGACCATAATCAGAGAGGAGTGGTAATGAGAAAAAATGAAGTAGCTCACCAGACTCACTCACTCATCAGGCTAGTGAGTGTTCTAGTAATGTGTCTTACCTGGGTCCCAGGATAAGAACAGGGGAAGCAGACTTCCCTATGGGTTAGGTCTGGTCAGCATATAAAGCCCTCCCACAGAAAGGGGAGTGATAACATTCCCGTCTGTTCCCCTTCCTCAGAAGGAGAACCTATGACAGCAATCATTTTTCATGAGGGGGGTGGTCGTGATACAGGGCAGTAGGCTGACTTGTCCTAAGTCATCTGTCCAACCTTGATGGACCTTCATCCGCATCGTTCTTTGCCCATCTATCAAGTTTCAGAGCCTCATCCCTGTTGTGTAAGGGCATCTGGGAAAGTGAGGTAGGCAGAGAAGGGATTTGCCTGCTGACTTGAGCAAAAACCTGCTTCCATTCCCCTTATCTCATAGGCCTATTCCTTCTGCCTGGTGGTAAAAAGGTAGGGGATCCTTCATTTCTTGTGTTGTGACTTGCTGATGCATCTGTTCCAGGCATGGTAGAACATGATTCCACCAGTTGATCTCCTCTGACTCTCTAATACTCCTCAGCCTGCCCACCTCCTCCTGAAGCTCTTCCACCAGGCTGAGTAGTTCTTCTCCCTGGGTGCAGCTCCCATGGGTGTACTCACTGCTTCTGACAGACACTGACAGAAACCTTGGGCACACCCTGCAACCTGAGACCTGGGTGGCCCCATGTTCCCTTGGGAGATCTGTTTGGGTAGCTACACCACTTTCTGTGGCTGGATAGACCACAGGGGATGCAGAGGACATGGCTTTCTGCCAAGTGGATACCATGACTGGAGCTTCTTGCAAGAGAGTTATAACTACTGTTGGAAGTTAGCTGAGTGACAGTGCCCTCCCTGCACGCCCTCCTGCACAAGCTGACACACAAGCTGTCATGCAATCTGCCACACATACTCTCCCTGCTGATGAACCATGGCCTGTTTGACTGCCCTGGTTGCTCACGCTTCCTAAGGCTACCTTTTGCATGTATGAGGGTGGCTGTCATTACTCCAGGCCCCGTCATGCTTCATCAGCTGCTCTCATGAGAGGTACTGGCTCCTTTAGAGTTTTTGTGCTCCCTGGGAGTTTCCCCAACTCAGGAACCCCCCTGTATGCTGTGATGTCCCACTCTGCTTCAGAACACGCCAGCACTGGAGCTGATTGCCTTGGTGACTGAAGAAGATGAGTAGTAAATAAAGATGCAACATCTTTATTTATGAAGTCCTTAAGGAAATCTGTTAGTCAGCATCCCATGGAAGATTGACTTGAAACACAAAGGGGCCAAGGAAACCTGACTGGTTGTCAAGGACAACTTCCTCAAAGTGCCATAACTGCCCATCCCGATGTGAAGGTAGTTGAACAGATGTAGCAGAAGATAAACTTAGATATGCAGGGAGCAAATCTGCAGAAAAGGATGCAGTGCCCTGATGGATAATAAGTTGAACATCGCTATCTGCAGCATGTCTTCACTGCCATAAGGACTAAGCAAGTCTGATGCTGCTTTTCTCTTGACAAAGGAATATCTTGATTCTCCACAACTCAGCTCCCAGGAGACCAAATCTGTAATACAGTTTTTAGTTTTGTGTTCCTCAGAATGATAACTGATAAAATGGGGAGAGTCCAGCAGAAGCTACAAAGATCTTCAGTAGCTGGTGCCAGACTCATCTCCGAGGTTCACAGTGAAAAAGGGAAATTCCCTTTGGGTATCAGGGTAATGTTTTTCATGAAGAGAGTGATTAAACACTGGAGAGGAGTGCCTACAGAAGCTTTAGAGTCTCTGTCCTTGAAGATGTTCCCTGTGCATCCTTGAGCAATCTCTTCTAACTTTGAAGCTTGTCCTGCAGAAGACCTACCAAAATACAGCAAAGAACTTATGAATGGATAGTAAACTATAGCTCCCTGGCAGAAAAATTGTCCCAGAACAAGTGGGCTACATGCATAATGTTCTTTAAAATTTCACTTGGAAATTTTGGTACAACAGTAACTGAAAGCTGCACCACAGGGGAAAAAAAAAATCTGAAACCCTCAACCAATATTAATTTTGGAAATTTAACTCAAGTATTTTTTTGGAAAAAAAAGTTTTTTTTTAACAGTAAAAAAAAGATAAATATAAAAAAAGTAAAAAGGAAGAAAACAAAAGTAAAAAAAAATATATTGAGAAAATGATTTGCAAGTAAGATTGGGTCAGGTGTAATATGATGGGGTTCAAGTTTTTTCATCTAAAACTTTGGCTCACGGTACATCTCCTTTGCACTGATTTGTTATCTGAATGCTGAGCTAGTAAGACTACTGGGAATTCTCATGGAAAATCCTAGCTGACAGAGGAAGTATGTATAGCTGGCTTTGCTCCAGGGTAATGAAGACAAGGCTATTTCCAGAGCAGGGATAGGAAGCTAAAATGGATACTGGTTTTGACAGTAATGAAGAAGACTATCACCTCTCTATTTGAGGACCTAAGTATGTAGAGTAATGAGACTACTAAAAATAGATACACGTTCCACATAAATTGTGGTAAAATGTTCCTTTCCCCTTCCCCCCCAAAATGTTCAGAATCATTGCTTTTTTGCTTTGTTTGCTTGTTTGTTTGTTGTTGTTGTTGTTTTCTTTAAGTGTTTAATTTCTTTTAATTAAATTAATATTAAAATTATAAAATAATCATAGAAAAAATAACAAGTGTGTTACTTATTATAGGATTTTTTTTTTTTTTTTTTTTTCTTCTGTAACAGTTGCATCATTTTCCATAGATATAATTGAAATATGATGCTGGAGTCAGATTTTTTTTTCTTATAATTCTGTAAATGCAAAATTCAAAATGGCAAAACTATTAAAGTTATTAGTGAATATTATCATGGTTTTCTGAAAACAACATTTTACTCATACATGTCCAGTCCTCCTTATTTTTTTTTTATTTATTTATTTTTTTCAGCAAGGGATAACTGCTTATAACACAGATATGAACAAAGAAATCAAAGTTTTTAAGCACATTTCCTTTAAAACTACAGCCTCTAACCATTTAGGATCACTTCTCAGAGAACACATGATAGAAACTCATTTACTGAGAACTAATGAGAAAAACATCAGAACCGTATCAACCATATATTTATATTTTCTTAGGACATGTTGCTGAATTCCAGATAAACTTGACCTGCTAATAAATTTTATTTATGAATAATATCAGACTAAAAAGAAAATAAAAAGTATACAGTTTCCAATATAGTTCAGAGACTAAAAATTCTTCCTCTGTCACTCACATTCACTCTGCTTCTGGATTTCTGACAAAATTCTAGACAGAAAGATTTGTGCAATGTGCACAGAGTGCATTAATCTACTGCACTACAAAGTCCATTAATTTTGAATACTGCTATCAATTACAGTATATGGCATAGTGAGAACTACATTATTACCTTTATAAAAGTACCTTTTCTGATAGGGATTTGGCCAACCTCTTTTCCATCGTTTGTGGGGACAGACAGGATAAGGGGTAATGGCCACAAAAAGGAGCACAGGAAGTTCTGCACCAACATGCGAAAGAACTTCTTCACAGTGAGGGTGATGGAACACTGAAAGAGGCTGCGCAGGGAGGTTGTTGAGTCTCCTTCTCTGGAGATATTCAAGGCCCATCTAGACATCTACCTGGGCAGCCTGCTCTGAGGAAGCTGCTTTGGCAGGGGGGTTGGACCCGATGATCTTCTGAGGTCCCTTCCAACCCCTACAATTCTGTGCTTCTGTGATTCTGTGATCCTGAGGGCTTCATTTTTATTCTGGATACTTTGTAAAGTTTTGTGTATGCACATGGTTAGGCAGAAATCTCAAACTCATATGCATATATGTTACGTATTTCATGAATATTGTTTTCATCTTTAGTATCACAATACCAGGATGCTCATTTAATTAAATTAGGCAACTCTTATTTTTTTTATATATATTTTTTATTATTTTATTTTTAAACATTATAATTTAAACTATCCATTAATAGGAGTAGAGACTCAGATTGTCTAGATGCATATGCTTTCAGCATTCATCTTAAATAAGGAGGGAACTACTAGATGCTTCTTTACAAAGTCAAAGCATGTTAGTATCTAAGTCAGGAAATTATTTGCATCAGGTTGATTACATACTTGCTGGAAGGTCTCTCCAGAAAGTTGTTCATGTGATTAAAACTATCCCCTGCTTTTAACCACCATCAGAGAGGAGACCGGTTTCTTTCTCTTTTATTTATGAAGAAACGTTATTTTCCATGCTCATTTTTTACTCTATTTCCTAGGTCACTGATTTCCCACCTAGTGGTATACTGACTGCTGCTGATTTGAGTTACTGCTCCCAGCCTGCCTGTGGGTGCTCAGCACTGCTTCACTGGCAGAAGTTATTGCTTTGCCACACTTGACACTTTATTCAGCTCAGCTCCCTGTTTAATTTAAATCCAAATCACTAAAGCAATCCAGGTTAAAATGAGCAAACAAATAGCAGTCAGTATTTGCTGGAATTAATTATATCTATTGTTTGATCCATGCATTAATGGCACTGTGCAAATACATCCCGAGTGCTCAGTACTCAGTAAATTGTTCGATGACCAGAGGGATCTCAACACATTGGAAAGAGGATGACACAATCCTTTTGAAGTTCAACAATATCAAAAGCAAATTCCTGCAGCTGGGATGGAATGGTATACAATGGTAGAGTCTGATGGCCAACTGGCTGTAAGACACCTTTGCAGATAAAGACCTGGATGTCCCACTGGACAGCAAATTGTAGATCAGTACCTGTAGTGTACCTTGAAGCAATGAAGGGCAAAGCACACACTATGAGCAAGCGGAAACAGTATGTTGAGGGAAGCAATGGATTCACATCCACTCAGCTCTTGTAAGGGTGCATCTGAAGTACTACATCTACATTTGGAATCCCCAGTACAAGAAAGCCTAATCAGATAAATGGCTTGTGCAGAGCCACCAAGATCATTAAGGGATCTGGAGCAGATTTTCCAGAGAGGATGTGCAATCTCTGTCCTTGGTGTTCAAGATTCGAGTGGATACAACCCTGACAATTGGATCTAATTAACCTGCTTTGAACAGGTGTTGGACTTGAAACTTTCCAGAAGTTCCTTCCAAGGTAATTTATTCTGTGATTCTATAACTTTAAGTGGAAGATTTATTGCCATCTTCAACTGTCAAATAGATGGCTACAGAATCTCTCTTTGGAAGTGAAGAGTGATGAGATAAAATGCAAAAGAGGAGTTGTAACACATGAAATTCCATGTAAATATAAGAGAAAACTTCACTTGAGGGTAGTCAAGCACTGGAAAAGGGGCCAAAACAAGCTATGAAACTTACAGGTTTGAAGATATTCAGAACACAGTTGAAAGATGACCTGAGAAACCTGAATAACTTAAAAGTTAGCCTTGTTTTTTTGTGAGAGGCCGGCCACATTCTACCATCTCTAGAGGTTATTTCCAGCTAAAATAATTATATGACTCTGAACTGATAAACTTTCTTGATATTTGTTGTCTGTTTTAAGGGTTTACAGGAAAAGTTGCTTCCAGGATTTTTACATATATGTATATATTACCATAATATCAAAATTATTTTGCAAAAACATCCCAAAACAACATTTGTCTTTCCCCGGTACATCTATATTCTGTGCATTACTTTACAGCAAAATGTGGTTGAAGTTTTTGCGTGCAAAGATGTAAGTCCCTTGAAAATATGGCTATATGTATGATCAAATCCACCCAGTGCATAAGCAGTAATTAATCATACATTTCTACTCCATGTGTAAATGAGACAGAATTGTTAGAGCAGGAAATAATCAATGATTATGTGATTTCACTTGCTTTGTTTCTTCTTGAATGATCTCTAGAAGATGTTTATGTCATGTAAACTGTAAAAACAAAAATAAAAAAAGACAAAAGAAAAAAGGAAAATATCATTTTTTATTATTTTGTTTTTAATATTATAGAAAATCAGTAAGACATTGGTTCATCTATGGGTGGTTGTCAGATATTTTAAACCACACCCTCTTTCCAATAACATTTTAAAGAAATAAATAAATAAAACCTTGTAAAGAACTGAATACTAACAGAGAATACTTGACATCCTAAATATGGGATTATTTGATTATTTGATAACATGTTCTTTTTTATATGTTACAATATTTTATGCTGGACTTAAACCTCCTATGTGTGGCTATGGAGACCTCATTTTATCATGCATGAAATGAGTTAGTGGAGTACAGTGTTTCAAGTAGCCGAACGAGGTGACTAGAGTATGGAATTTATATGTTTAGCCATTATACTTTGATTTATTTTGAAATATTTCTTCATATATACCATAGGGAGCAACATTTATTCATTGCATGTAATACATCTATTCAAGGGCTATGAAAGACAGTGGTAGAAGAACTAAGGCATTCATTCAAGAGGTCTTTTGATTTATTGCTCTTCTTACCTCTATACAAATAAATAAATAAATAAATAAATAAATAAATAAATAAATACATCTTTTATCTCTAAAAATGGTCTGATTAAAAATTTAAGAGTGCATATGTATTTTAGATTATAATAATCCTTCCTCAACTGAATTTGCATTTTATAGATAGAGTATCTCTTACTCATGTTATTGTTAGTAATGTTTTTAGCCATACTCAAAAAAGAAATTACGTTAAAGACATGTGGTATAAATCTAATGTCAAACACCACTGACATATTTAGTCTGATGAGGGAGAGGAAAACAAACTACTGGCAAAATATCACAGTAGATGGCCTTTTGCCTCACACATGTCAAGTTTTTTGTATACTGACTGTCATGGTGCCATTTGTCTTTGTTAGGAGGACCCCAGGTTAAGTAAGCATCAGGTTAAGAAAAAGGACTTTTCTGACTGAACTAATTCCTGAAAGATGAGATGACATCCTTGGGGCAAATTTACAGATTTGTTATCCATCTTGTAGGTTACCACTTCCAAACAACTTATGGAAGAAGATGGGGCCAAAACTCCCATCATGATCTCTGTTCTGTGAGCACAAATATCTGATATCTAAGTATTTCATTGGCATACAAACACAAACAGTATTTTTCTTTGGTACAAAATAAATATGTAGTTTTACATGTTTATTAAAAAAAAAAAAAAAAAAAAAAAAAGTGAAACTATTTCACTATTTCAAGGTATGATGTATAAGCCTATTTTTACCTCTGTGAGTAACCTCACTCAAATTAATTTGTTAAGTATTATATAAGTTAGAGGGGATATTGACACTAGAGCTTCAGTGGTTTACCTTGGTGGTTTAAAAATCTTATATTGGGTTCTGAAGATGTAAGTAGGAGAATGGAGCAGAAGATTTTTTTCCATCTGTTTAAATATTATATTTACTTCTGAATGTGTTTGTCTTTTCTATATCAACTTTGATGGTCTCCAAAGCAGACTTTATGAAGGATTGGGCTTTGGTACAGTAACATAAAGTCAGAGTAAGAGAAGTTGGATTTTTTAATTGTAGATATATATTTAGAAACACCATAGGAATGGGTATCACTACCCCTCCTCTAGCTCTCAGCATTAGTTGGATGCTGGGTTCAAGTATCCCGAAATACTCCCTGCCTGAGTTTTGATTTTTAAAGCTGTTCTGATACTGTAGTCATTGGACTGATATCAGTAATCACTGGATTTGGTGCCTTCTGGAAACTACAAAAAAAAAAAAAAAAAAAAAAAATTACAGCTGTCATATATGGTCCATTCTCTCATAACTTCCTATGACAGATACTGACATCAGATCTCGCTTATGTCATCGCGGGACCTCTCTCAAATATTTTTCAATGATCTTGGGAATATGGAGAGATCTCAGTAGACAGGAAGCTGGCAAATGTTGTGCCAATTTTCAAGAAGGGTCAGAAAGAAGACCCAAGCAATTACAGGCCTGTCAGTTTCACGTCAGTGCCTGGTAAAAATATGGAGAAGATGATTCTTGAAGTTATCAAAGAGCACTTGGGAGACAATGAAGTCATTGGTCCCAGCCAAAATGGGCTCATGAAGGGTAGGTCCTGCCTAACAAATTTGATTTCCTTTTATGATAAGATCAGCCGGCTAGTTGACCAAGGGAAACCAGCTGACGTGATCTTTTTGGACTTCAACAAGGCTTTTGACATGGTTTCCCGTAGGATCCTACTGGACAAAATTTTCAGCATACAACTAGACAAAAACATCATATGATGGGTGAGCAATTGGCAGGGCTCAAAGGGTTGTGGTGAATGGGGCCACATCAGGCTGACGGATGGTCACTAGTGGGGTCCTTCAAGCCTCCATTTTAAGGCCAGTCCTCTTCAATGTTTTCATAAATGATTTGGATGTAGGACTAGAAGGTGTTTTGAGCAAATTTGCTGACGACACCAAACTTGGAGGAGTTGTGGACTCGGATGATGGTGGAAAGGCCTTGCAGAGAAATCCGGACAGGTAGGAGAACTGGGCAATCACCAACCACATGAAGTTTAACAAAAGCAAGTGACGGGTCCTGCACCTGGGATGGGGCAACCCTGGCTATACATACAGACTAGGTGACTAGACACTGGAGTGCAGCCCCACAGAGAGCGATCTGGATGTCGTGGTTGACAGCAAGTTGAATATGAGCCAGCAGTGTGCCCTGGCAGCCAGGAAGGCCAGCCGTAACCTGGGGTGCATCAAGTACAGCATTGCTAGTTGGTCAAGGAAAGTGATTGTCCCGCTCTACTCTGCGCTGGTGCGGTCTCAGTACTGTGTGCAGTTCTGGGCACCCCAGTACAAAAAGGATATTCAACAGTGCAAAAAGGATAATCAACACAAAAAGGAGGACAAAGGAGAATCTCCATCCTTTACTGGA
>NC_048893.1:200258917-200283365 GCF_011077185.1 Oxyura jamaicensis
TCTCTTCCAACCTAGAAATTCTGTGATTCTGTGATTCTGTGAACTGTTGGAGAGTGTCCAGAGGAGGGTGATGAAGATGGTGAAGGTCCTCGAGGTGAAGACTTATGAGGAGTGGCTGAGGTTACTGGGCCTGTTCAACCTGGAGAAGAGGAGGCTGAGGGGGGACCTCATCGTGGTCTACAACTTCCTCGTGCTGGGGAGTGGAGAGGCAGGAGAACTTTTCTCCATAAACACCAGTGATAGAACCTGCAGGAACAGGGTTAAGCTGAAGCAGGGGGAGTTTAGGCTCAACGTCAGGAGAAGGGGTGGTTGCGCACTGGAACAGGCTCCCTAGTGAAGTAGTCACTTCACCGAGCCTGTCTGAATTCAAGACAGGATTGGACTGTGCACTTAGTCACATTGTCTAAACTTTTGGGTAGATCTGTGCGGTACCAGGAGTTGGACTTGATGATCTTTATCGATCCCTTCCAACTCGGGATATTCTATGATTCTATGATTCTATACACAAGAATTCTTCTTAAATTCTTTAATCTTTAAAACTTTTTTTTTTTTTTTTTTTTTTGGGGGGGGGGGGGGAGCGGTTTCTTGCTTGTTTATATTGCGTGCTATGTATTTAACGATAAATTTTAGCTTACACCATATCTAAGCTTAGCTGGTTCTTAAAAAGTAAATTGAAAAATATTTATGTCCCTGTAGGTAACCAGACTTTTTTGTACTCTAAACTAATGGAAATTTAACATGCACAACTAAATTTCTGAGTAGACACTTAACCAGTCTAATGAGTATTTCTATTACTTGAGACTTTTTATATCCTGGTTTGTGTTTACACAACAGTAAAAGAAGAATGGAAGTTCTTCTGTCAGTTCTTCAGTTTTGTTCAGTGTTGTGACCTTTCAAAAGTGTAATCCTTCCTGGGTTATATTATTTCAGGCAATCCTAAACAATCCACCGGTCCCTAATATTTATGTCAGTAAGCATGTATGTATGTACATATGTATTTATTTACCAATTTATTTATTTATAAGCTGTAGGGGGATGCCTATCTATGCAAAGGCTATGTCTTCAGTTGCAATGTATGCAATGACATAATCTTATTGTGTTACAAGCAGTACATGTGAGTACAGAATGCCTTTCAAAGAGATCAGCAAACACGAAGGGAGAGATTCAGTAGGAGAGGAGAATTCACCTACAGGTATGTGTACTAAAATATATATTTAAATAACTGCAGAATTGTTATCTGGGAGAAGAGTATCTGGCTCAAAACTGGCTTTCTGTCCACCAATAATGAATTCTTATACAATACTGATGGACATTGGCTAGGTGTCTGTGATGCACTAACAGCAGTTAATTACACTAAATTACAAAAATCTTACTTAAAAAGTGGAGTAGAAGTTTTTTCCAGATGTTACAATAATATAATGACATCTCTCCATTTTAATGTAGGTTGGTAAAAATTGTCTTATTTCAAATACTAGTCAGGCAATCAACAAGATTACCATAAAAAGTTATTTGGGGGTAACACCATCCTGCTTCATGCAACTATATCATAACTGGAGAATATTATGGTTTTACTTTACAAGATAATCAGGATCAAAAATCGTTAGGCATTAAAAAATCTTTCTTGCCAGTATGTGCAGCATGAGTCAAAGATATGGCTAGTGAAAATGGTGACAATGTTATTTGAATCCCAAACAGATTTCTACTGTTTTAAGAGTGCTCTGGGGTTGCATTTAAGGATAATCAAGAGTAGCACACACAGAAAACTGAAACATTGCTCAGTGCTTTTTCCTTCCAAATATAGACCAACAATTTCCCCTTTTTTATATATTCTACCTTATGTGGAATGACATAATTGAGCAAGCTTACAATTTATATTGCTGGAAATGGTGATATGCTATGGAAATAAATTAGATTGCTGTCTTGTCACAATAAATGTCTATTATTTCATTGCAAAGGCCCCAGATTGTCCCCTAAGAAAGGAAATACCAGCAATGATAATTTATAAAAAATATTATTAAAGAAAAAAAAAATAGAGGAAATCTATCAGTTCTTCAAAGTCCCTAGCTTTTGAGATTTTCATCAGCCAATGTTTGCAGGCAATGCTCTGTGATCCAGCTGGTGCAAATCTCACTGATTTCAATGAACTGATTCTGTTATGTGGCACACCACAAAGTTTTAAGTGACTTTTACATCACTGAACCTCATCCTACTTTGCTTCTCAACTGTCTCCATGTCAATAGTATTTCCATGCAAAATTAAAACATGAAAAAAATTGTTTTGTAGTGTTTTGGGGATATTTATATTATATTGTAACTGAAACACCAGCAAAACTAAAGAGAGATTGAGGAGAATAAATAAATAAATATCTTCTCTACTGCAACTAATTTTAAGCTGAGCATCCATTCCATAGGTCAGTGCATTTGGTAGGTATTCCACTAGAAGAATATTGGAAAAAGATTATTATTAATAATAATAATAATAAAACTACCAAAAAATAAAAAAAAAAAAGTAGGTTTTTCTCTTTCATTCTTAAGCTATAGTAGAGATTTGCTGTGATCCCTTTAGAAAGTTTAAAGGGAATAAAATTTCCTCTGCCTTTTGAGCAAAATAGTGAAATAAAATGCTAAATGTTTGAATCATTGCTGAAGGAACTTCCTATTCTGCTAATAATATGAATTTTAATATCAAGATTTTTTTTTCATGTATATTAGAATGAACTTGGAGTAATGCTAATGACTTTAGCTAATTTACCCTGGATTTCAGTGAGATCTGACTGATGGAAATCATTGAAGTTGCTCTGGATTTATCTCATAATAAAATATCAGAGAATGAATCTTAGATTTGTTTACAGGTGTATAAAAGGGTAGGTTATCAGATGACAATACAAGGACCAATTTAATTAACATCAGCAACATCCTTGAGAAAATGTTGGCTTAGCTTTTATTTGCTGAGAATATTTTATGTACAAGCTGGATGTATTCCTGGTAGAAACAAGAGCACACAAATCCCATTTATAAACACTAACAGTCCATTGTCATATCTCAGACACATTTCTATTTAAGTATTAAATACAGATCAGCTCCTAATAACTCTTTCAACAAGGAACTGCCAGTTCATCTCTAGGGGTTTGTGTATTTTTATTTTTCCTGAGCTACCTCCCATGGAGTAAAATATTACTTATCATGTAACAACAATTATAGCTATTAAAAATCTATCTGAAACAAAAGAAAAGAAAACAAAATTGGGTGAGACAGTAATACCTGTTTCTGTACTGCATAGGCTACCAAACTCACTTAGTCTTATGGGCAAAAATAAATCATGTTAATTTAATGAATCAACACTAAAAGAATATGTCTTGCTCATTTTTAATAGTGTAACGTCTAATAAAACCTCCTGCAAGCTCTGTCTTGGAAGAAGAAATTTATTTTCATATTATTAACAGTCAAGTGCTTTTGATATAAATTGTACAACAGCAATGACATTGAATCCATTGCTCTTTGGGGCCCACTGTAACTGTTAGTCTGACTGATTTTGCTTTTGCTTTCACACTGTATCATGTAAAATCTGGTAATTATACAGAGCAGCATATGTACTAGGTGAAATGATCGGAAGTAATCCTTAAGAACTTCTAATCATGCTGTGCTACAACTAAGACACTGTGCTTAAGGCCAAGGTACTGTAAATGGAAGAAGAAAACAAACAAACAAACAAACAAAAAACACTAATGGAATCAAATCCAAATGTTGGTCAAGCGACAGAAATTAAGGAACTGACATATGAAAGCTCTGGATAGCTGCATTTTGCCTTAATCACCCAATGTCTTAATTTTTCTCACTAGTGTCATTTATGGTTTCTTAAAAGCCAGGTAGATATTTCCATTTTCCCAATGGGAACAAAGGTATTTTTTAACAGTAGTTTTGGTGTATTATTTAACTTGTGATAAATGCTATAGGCTAGACTGAGCATAGTATAAAACCAAACAAAGCAAAACAAATCTCAGCCTTTACTAAGTAAAGAAGCTGTGCTTTTGACAGCTCTTGAGTGATAAGAGGTTGGGATGGAGAGGAATAGTCACTTAAGGAAAAAAAAATAAATAAAAAAGAAAGATGGAGAATTTGAAAAGTTCCTAAAGCAATTTGAGAAAAAAATTGAAGGTGGAAATAAGGAATGGTAAAATTCAGAAAACACTAAAAAGAAGTTCAAGAAGCAGTTTTTATACTTATGTATGATAGCAAGATTTTTACAACACAGATAGGAAAGGAGTTTTATGTTATTTTGTTTATGATTTTTGCAAACAAATGAACAACAAAAAAAAATCAACCTAAGTGACGAATACTTTCAAAAAAAAAAAAAAAAAGACAAACTAAGTCCTTGGTATTTCACTGTAAATAAATAAATAAGTAAAAATGCGTAAAATTAAAATGAGTGAAATATTATCACCTAGAAAGAGCTACTCTAAGTTATAGACACTGATTATCAATTCACATATATACCAAAGAGATAAAAAATTCAAGGAAGATTTCCCTACTGTGCAGAATAGAATCAACTAGGATTTGATATCTGAGAAATAGAAGCCCTAACCTCTGTTATTTTATTCTAAACGAGTATAAAACTTGTTTTTTTGAAAGTATTGGAGATGTGTGGTGAGTTAATTGCTCCTTTTTGTAGAGTGACCCTGTAAAATGTTGTGAAAGAAGGATAACTGTGAAAGTTTCCCCTGTGGAGTTCAATGTGGGAGGACAAAGAAGCAAGCATTGTACAAAGACCATGATCTTCTTCTGTTTCCATGGTGATACAGTTCCAAAAATGATACACCCATTTAAACTAGTGAATCCTGCTGCATTATATTTTTTAAGAAGATTTAACTCTGTTGGTTGTGCCTTGGAATGATGATGAAGTTTCCTGAGCTTTGTTCAAACTCTCTCCTACCCTCCTATTTAGATAGCATGAGTGAAAAGGAATCAAACTGTAGAAACACCGCAGAGAGCACAAAGATTTATGAAGTCTCACATTTTGAAGACAAAAATGGCCCATGGGAAAAAAAACGAGCTTTCCATGTTAAAAAATGTTTCAGACACGTTTCCATCTGTTAATTATACACTACTTACATTGCTGCATTCAAGTACTTAAATGTTACTATTTACTGAGAATGTGGATGGTCAGGAGTTGGCTATGAGTTTATGCACTTATAACAGTAAGGAAATGAACCTTTGGAATGGAAATGACACCTCAGATCACACTAATCATGCAGCTGGAAAATTTAGACAAGCTATTGGACATCCAGATGCCTCTTTCAAGCATCAAGCTTTGAAACTAAGAAAAACTAAGGTTAGTAGAGAAAGTCAGTATATTTAGATATAGGCTAAGCTAGCCCAGAAATCAGCATAGATCTGAGAGGATGTTAGTAGGGTCATAGGATAATTCCCTCTCATGAGGAAAAGGAAGACAGATAGTCATTGTCTGTGGTTAGTGTAGGGGAAGGAGATTTTAATGTGTGAAAAGATCAATACCTCTACTTAGCTCATTTGTTCTAGTGTTAGATATAATTATGAATTTTCCATACTCTTCATTTCAGACTGCTTTGGAAGTCTGAAATGAGAAACAGGAGCAAGGGATCAGAAAAAGAGTGATGGCTTTGTGAGAAAAGTTGCTTTTCTGTCACTGGGGTGTTTTCACTCCATATTGATTGTGTGAATTCATTCTGGCATGTAGCTGTCATTTAGCTTCTCCTGCATTGTTTCTATGAGAACACTGATACCCAGGATCAGATATATTATATCCCAGGTCATGCAGGCACAAGATTCAGGAATTCTGGTGTTTCTATTGCAGGATTATATACTCTGGCTGTGGTGGAGATTTGCTGGCATTAAGCTGTATGTTACACAACCTATGAACACCCTACCTTCTCCTTTCCCTTAGAAAATAATTATTTTATCAATTTTCCCTACTAACATACCATAGGCACTAACTAACGTTTCCTTCCAGGTAGTACACCTGATATGCATGTAATTAGGCAATGACCAGTTGTTTCCAGCTTGAATTTAACCTTGAATTTTCCTGCTTCTACTTCAGATACAAAGAAGGACCCATGTGCCTGACAGCTCAAGTGATGTTTCAGTTTTAACAACTGATCTAATAAAAGGTAACACCTCTGTCTAAAAGCCCTGTTTCACTAGTATCCTTGAACTACCACAGCTGTTACTAAAAATATTCAGATAGCATTCTGCAAATTTCCAGCACCTTATTCCTGAGCTAGCATAGCCATATTCCTGTTTGCCTGCACCTTTTCCCTTTACTCTCACCAAGAGACACCCAGAAGATTGTATATATTCATCAGTTTCCAAGCAGCAGCCGGTGTTACTGAAACAAAGATCAGCAGCTGATTTCATTCCCATAAAACACATGTGCTTCATTACTGAAGCAAATTTGTTTACTCTTTTGGGGCCTCTCTGAGGTTTCATCTCTCCTCATCCAAAAATCCTCCAGCACATTTGAAGTTGTTACCTGAGGTCAGTGTGTTCAAATCCTGTTTTTCCCTTGAAATGCACAGAATACATTTACAAAATACAGAATACAAAAAAAAACAAACAAACAAGCATATCAAGATTTAGTTTCTCAGAAATGCTCTTTTTAAAAAATAGATCCATGTAAAATATATTCTTTTAATTGCTTTTAATATTTAAAATATACTGCACATTTTTTTTTTATTTTTTTTTTTTTTTTTTTCTCTTGGCTTGCAGAGCTTCTTTCAGAGTTGCTTTTATACATACACATACAAATACAAAATTATTTGATATAATCAGCTCATAATATTATTTCTCTTATTGACATATTTTGTTTGGAAATTTGATTAAGACACTTACAATTTCTACTTTTGAGCTAATACAGCCAGAGTGATCTTCTACAGCTGTCTGGACTCAAAAGAATTGTAAAATATTTAATTATGTATTATTTTTACAGTATTTAATTAATTTTACTATTTAGTTCTAAGTTAAATATATATGTACATATGAAAGGGAGTCTGGTTTACAGGTATCTAATGATGCCATTGAGAAATATTAGTCAGCGATGTGACTGTAATTAAATTAGTCCTATTATGCTTTATTTAATTGAAACATAGGTGTTTATGATATGTAAAAAGATAGATATTTGTATTAATTTTATCAGATATCTCCCATCATACAATTGCAAAAGACTAAAAATACAATGATAAATGAATAATTAAGAATCTGATTCAAATTTTAAAAACGTATACATTTTTACTAAACTATATTTTTTGCTTTAACCAGCAGCATTCAAAGCACCTTTTAAAACTCCGCAACCACAGGAAGAAGTGTGTTACCTTTCAGTACTAATCTCACTTAATAATATGCCAGTTTCAGAATGAATATTTGTTTCCATATCTTAATCTGATATGTAAAATAGGTCAAATCAGTTGTATCCTAAAACTTATGCTTTCCATCGAAGACTTCCAAAGGAGACCAGATTTAAGAGCTAGGATGGAGCAGCTGCATTGTAGATAAGTTAATTAGATTGAAGAGCATTTCCATTAGCCATTGGCTAAGGACAAGTTAGGAATACTATCTCTGTATATTAAGAAGAAACAAAAAGATGTGGGTTCCTTGAGTTCTGAGAAGTTAATCTCAAAAAACAAACAAGCAAGCAAGCAAACAAACAAACTCAGATTCTACTCTCTGAGGATTATCCAATTTATTTAATTAAATATATTGGGCACCCATAAACTTGTCTCCCAAAATTCTTTGTAATTTGGAGTAATGCATTAGAGACACAGTCTCAGAGTATCAGATGCTTATGACACTTTTTTCAGAGAGAAGCAGAGAATAAATGAAGACTTTTAAAGGGTCTTTAATATTTGGAAAGCCAAAAACCTACAGGAAAAATAAATAAAAATGAAAACCCAGAGTAAGGAAATACATTCAGCTAGAAGTAATGAAAAGAAAGATTGGGCTGATTCCTTTTCTGATATACATCAGATATATTTATCATCTTGCAGTTTACCATACCTAAAAATCAAGCTTAAAAATGGATCTATTAACAAGGAAGAAAAGTTCTATGATAGAAAAGGTCTGTTAAGCTTTTGAAAGTATTTTTGTTTACCAGTCATCTATAATAATTTTAACACTATGGCTTTGGTAAAATAAGAATTTTGCTTTAGGAAATAGAAGGGAAAGTTCTGTAATTTTCATGTCTTTATTAACCAACCAAACCAGCTTTAAAGTGCTGTTACTTTACTGCTATGTCATTAGAAGTTTGTGTAGAAAGAAATTGGTGTTTGTCATTTGTATAGCAGCAGTAGAGTCAGTAACATTTTCATTTTGACAGTTCTCTTTCCTAATTTGTTGTAGACAGTTCTTGAAAACCCAACTAATATTTTAATCCAAATTGCTGTTGTATTTGAGTATCTTAAAGACTATCTGATGTAGAAAAGCCAGTTGAGAACAATGTGCACATATACATTATACATGGGTATGTATAATACATCATATACATATGATGTATAATACATCATGTATAATACATCAATACATATGAACACATCTAATCAGACATTCAAATCCGGTGCCCTACTTTAAGAAAACAGGTACAAGCTTCACTTTCTCCCTCTGGAGTGGACAGATTAGCTATTGTTCAGTTCAGTTGATTCATTTAATTATGCTTTAGTTTTATACTTACAGAGGTGTTAACAGCTTTTCTTTATTAGTTATGGATCATAAGGAATGCTATCTCTCACATATATAACTTCAACTGGTTCAAATGTTTCAGCTGTGAATATGTGTGATGTTGCAAAGAAAAAAATAAAATAAAATAATGAAAAAGGTTCTTACAAGGCAATAAATTAGGTTTTAGAATTGATAAGGTATCTTTCTGGTTCAAGGATCCTCTTTTGATTGAAATAGACCAATTTTCAATGACAGAATCATCAGGTTTGGAAAGAACCTCTTGAGATCACTTAGTCCAACCCCACAGTGTCAGCTACAGCAGGTTGTCTGGGACTGTGTCCAGGTGAATTTTGGATAGCTCCATGGATGGAAACACTACTTGTTGGCCTGGGTCATGGAACAGGTGTTCTTGGGGGGCCATACACTTCTATTTATATATACTAATGTATGTTTGGATTTCTTTCAGCAGCAAACAAGCACTGAAGAATTGCTGAAAAGTAGTAGCAAGAAAGTTGCTATGAACCCTAGTCAGTCTGTAGTACTTCAGCGTAATTGATGTTATGAGGAATGGTAAAGCTCTTGAGAATCATGAGAGAAAAAAGTAAAACCAAACAAATTACAGAAGCTTTGATGAATAATGAAAGGCAGACAAAACCAGAAAACGTTTGAGGAGTTGACAGTTCCAAAGGCTGAAAAAAAATTAGCAGACGGATACACTTGTCCACTGTTTTGAAACTATGTTTATTTTTCTGATGCTGCACTTTAAAAAATATAAAAGAAGAAATATATATTAAAAAATATAAAATATATAATATACAATATAAAATATATTTTATAAAAATATAAAATATATAATATAAAAAATAGAAAATAACACTCATTTATAAGAGGTTACATTACCAGTATATATCATCTTTCATCCTTCCCCAAAGGAAGAACTGCAAATATTCAGATACAGGAAAATGGCTAATGCAGAGAGCAGTATGGCTCAGAAGTCAGAAAGCAGAGGCGGCTTTGATTTGGAAAAGCATTTAAGCATGCAATCTAAATTTGACTAAATGGACTATGGAAAGTAGTAAAATCAGTAGGAATCATAGATGTGCCTGATTTCTGGTGTGCTTAAGCACATTTTAACCACTGAGGTGTTTTTGCCAGTTATGAGTGATGTTCAAATTTTGCAGTGAACTCTAAGACATCAGAGGGATCCTACAAAAATGAGGTGGTCCACTCATAGTCAACTGTGGTCTTATCTCTCTTTACTAAGTAAGGTTTTTTGTTTGTTTGTTTGTTTGTTTGTTTGTTTGTTTGTTTTCAAAGCTGAGAGTGACAGCATTCCTCTTCTTCCACTATCCACTTCCTCTTCCACTATCTGAAATCAAGATTTCTCAGGACAGCAGTATTTCTCAAACATATAATCTCTGTGGGACAAAGGCTAGTTTTTTATACTGCATAACGCCAAACAGAATGTGAGTAGTCTCTGAATGGGGATTTTCCATGTTTAATGAAACATAACTCCAAGTAGCCATTAACCAAAACGCTCTCTGTAGCTCTAATACACCCATAATTTTATCATTTTATTCTTTTATTGAAGTATCATCCTTTAACTTGTTGTACTGTTTTATTTCACGAGGAGAATTAAGAATGTAAATGTGGTTTTCACCTTTGCTTCACATTGCTTTAATAATAGCTACTAAACTGCAATTCTAGTGTGTATATGAATCAATTCTTGTATCCTCACAGTAAAAAAATATAAAAAAGGAACATAAAAACAAGGCAGCTAAATACTCAGTAATTACAAATAAATTACCTTCATCATCAACATTGACATCAGAAGTTTTGGTATAGGCTTAAGAAGCTGAGGTAGATTTCTAAATAATTTCAAATCAGATAAATAAAATGCACATTCATTGTACAAGTAGTACATAGTACATAGTACATAGTACAAGTTCATTTATAACAACAAAACATGGAGACTTTTTTTTTTTTAAAAAAAAGCAATTTCTCAATTGAGCAACTTTTTTTTTTTTTTTTTTTTTGGGGTGGGGGGGTGGGGTGTGGGTGGGGGCAAGTTTGTACCTGGCAAGTACAAAAATAAAGGTACATTTTCAAACAGAATAAAAAGGACAGACTGAAAAATCCTGCTAATCTACTTCAGGCAAAAACCTGCACAGATGGACTTTTCTCAATGCCTTCAGGTTTTTCTGTATTACTGGCAGAAATTAGTTCCAGAGGGGAAAGCCCTCTCTTGAGAATTTGTTATCACCTGCCCTGAGAAGTTAAACTCAGTAGCATGGAAAGAAATAAACATTTCCCTGGAAAATTGAGACCTAAACTTCCTAAAGATTAGCATGTGTTTATTGGCACATGGTTTGCAGAGAAATCTCTTGAGCCTTAATGACTTCTGCTGTCCACAGCTAATTCTTCCCTTGCAAGCAGTGTGGGAGAAGCTGTCTTGAACAATGATTCTGCCATATTCACAGCATCGTTCACACCAACCAGAATTACCAATAGAATTGCACTGCTAGGGAGTTTTTCTGAAATTTCAGCAGCTTAAAAATCTGGATATGGAGGTGGAAATTAGATTCATAGAAGTTGTATACTGATCAAAAAAAAAACAATAAAATATGACATTTCAATAATGTGAAAATATTTTTAACATTCCAACTGTCCATAAGTTTTGATAATTGGTGTTGTATATAACACCCATTTGACTTGGTCTTTGGTCCTGAGAAGACTTATGAGGTTTTGTTATTTACTTAAAGACAAACAAAAGCGGAAGTTGATGCTAGTCTCTTATGCACATCTGTCTGACACATTTATGTTTAAGCACTATTATTTATTTCTTCCTTTTATTTTTTAATCAAAATTTTCATTCTAAAAACACATTCTTACTGTTCACTTTATGTACTAGTTATTCCAAGTGCAATGTCATTTTAATTAATGGTTTTCACAAAAGGGAAGACCATAATCAATTAGGGCTCTATATAAAAGCATTTTAAAGCAAATACAATGAACACAACTTTTCAGAAAATCAACTCCTTTTCAGTAAATGGAGTATTGATTTTACAGCTTTGCATGCATATTGTGTCACTTAGAGAAAATGTCTATTCCAAGTGTCTGCCTACTCCTTGCAAACATGCATCTGAAAATATAAATAGTTTGCCAAGGTCTGGTCTAATTTATTTACATTACACATTGTCAACAGCAGTAGGTGGCAATCACCATGGGACCAAAGGAAAAAAAAAAAAAAAAAAAAAAAAAAGATGTTTTGAGAGCAAATATAAAACAGTGAATGAAGATGGTATTTGCATAAAGTGTGAAAATAGGACATGAATGAACTAAGTTGCAAACCAGGTGCAATACTTTGGATGGATTCTGACTTTTGCTGGGTCATTTTTAAGTGGGACAAATATTTTCAATCTTTGTTGTGTATACTTACTGCTTAGGAAGGCTTTTAAGAGAGACTTGAGCTTTGCTTTTTTTTTTTTTTTTTTTTTTTTCCTTTTTTTTTTCTCTTTTTGAGATAATGTGAACTCTGTAGTCCAATCACCTGAAGAATTAGCAGATTGTTGTTCTCAATGATGGGCACAGGGTGAGGTCTACATTAACATGTAATCATGAGTGTGTAGTTGTCACAGTGTGGATGCACTCCAGTACTGTGACATTAAGGCATTTGGGTCATATCTCAACATTGCCATGAGGCCAAACAAAGGACTTTTGAAAGGTTTCACATGAGTAGAGAAAGCACAGTGCTCACATGATGAGGAGAGTCTCTTAACATGGAAGAAACCATAATGTAAATATATGTTGTACTTTATTGGGGTCAAGCATGCACAAGGGAAGCATATCCCATGTGCTGGTTAAAGACTCAGGCATTTAAGCTGTCAGCTATGCTGAAGCAGGATATTTTTCTCTTTTTCTGATGTGTGACTTCTCTTCTGGACCTAAAAGAGCTTCCCTAGCCTTTCAGTGCTGGTAGATGTTTCTCAAGGACATTTAAAGTCAGAAAAATCTGAGGAGCGGATTGGGATAGATGGGGTACTCCAGATAGGGACTATCTAGTTCCACAGACAGTAGATTGGTTTATAGAAGAACATAAAATTTAACTGAACTTTATTTGCATACCAAACCAGATGAGAATACTTAGATACCAGGAAGACCAAGCAGATGAGGCTCTCTATAGACAGACAGAAGCAGCCTCTCATGCACAAGCAGTGGTCTTCATGGGGGACAAGTACCCCAATATCTAGTGGAGGGACAGCAAAGCAGGGCATAGGCAGTCCCAAAGGTTGGTTCCTGGCATGCATCAATTATAACTTCCTTCTTCAGGAATCCAAAGAGGAGGGGTGCTATGCTGGACCTCATTCTCACAAACAAGGAGGGGCTGTGCAGCTCAAGGGCAACCTTATCTACAGTGACCATGAAATGGTGGAGTTCAAGGTCTTGAGGGCAGCAAGGAGGGAGCACAGCAAGCTAGTTACCCTGGACTTTGGGGGAGCAGATTTTGCCCTCTTCCAGTATCTGCTTGGTAGAGTACTATAGGACAAAGCCCTGGAGGCAGGGCCTAAGAAAGATGGTTAATATTCAGGGATCACCTTTGTTAATGCATTCCAACAAAGTGGAAGTTATGCAAAAAATCCAGAAGGACTGCATGGATGAACAAGGAGATTCTGGCCAAGCTCAAACAGAAAAATGAAGCCTACAGAGTGTGGAAGAAAGGATGTGTAACCTGAGAGGAATATAGAGACATTGTCTGAGCAGACAGGGTACCTTCCAACCCATTCCATTCTATGATTCTATGGTATATTCTGAAGATAAAATTATATAATAACAAGAAAAAAGAAAAAAGAAGAGAAACAGAGAATTCTCGTCATCTCTCCCAGTTCTCTCCCAGAGCTACAGAATCAAATGGAAATGAAGAATGTTTTTTTTTTTTTTTTTTCCATAACATGCACTTTTTTTAAAAAATTTTTTTTGTTTTTATGGTTTTTTTTTTTTTTTTTTTTTTTTTTTTTTTTTTAATAACCTCACAATATATGCTTTATTCTCTTTTCACTTTTTTATCTGCTTTAAAACAAAATGTAGCTCCTCTGACTTTGGTGGAATTATTCTTGAGTTATACCCTGGAGTAATCAAGTGAATGACAACACAATATGAAACATGATTGTACAGAACAAATTCCATATTGGCCCGAACCCTGCATAATTGCGTTGAAGTCAGTCTAAGACATGCAAGTTATTGCAGGTTTTTTCTGCATGAAAAAAAAAAAAAAAAAAAAAAAAAAAAGAAGCCGATTTCTAGCCGTGTGTTTTATCCTAAGCCAAATGGGTAGACAGCTTGTATTTGCCAGTCTTCTCAGAAAAGGCCTAAAGGGACCTGTTTGCCAACGTTTGATTCCCTGGCAGCAAGCTTTTTG
Organism: Oxyura jamaicensis; assembly: GCF_011077185.1. Classification (NCBI taxonomy): domain Eukaryota; kingdom Metazoa; phylum Chordata; class Aves; order Anseriformes; family Anatidae; genus Oxyura; species Oxyura jamaicensis. The sequence continues at coordinate 200,273,015 of NC_048893.1, forward strand.
TACTTCTGCTAATTAGCCAGCTCAGGGTGTTTTCTGTTTCTCTGGAATATTCTAGCCAAGGGCAAAACTCTATGGACACACATCAGAAAACAGCCACTGACTCTACAGAAATCCACTGAAGAATCCCATACTCATTGCTTGGAGGATTGGAACAGATGCACTGAAGAGAGGAGTCCAGGAACACAGATTTTCATGTATGGTTTTATCAGAGTTTAACAGTCCTATAGTGGCATTCATTTGACTTGCCAAGCAGAAGGCAATGGTTTCATCTGTATCAGGCACTCAAGCAGAGCAGCTTGTTAGATATTATAAACAAATATGCTACAATGAAAGCATACTTTAATTTGTTAGAAGCAGAGCTAATTTTGTGTCAGAGCAGCCTGAAATATCAGCACTTACTTAATGGAGTTATATATGCATAAGCACATACATTTTGAGATGCTGGCACCCAATCAAAATTAGCCCTGTCTAAAATTAGCCCTGTCTAAAACTGAACTACTACCCAACAGTACTCTGCTGTTTGTGACATGGAAATTTAAAAATACTATCTAATAGTCACAGTGGCTTAAAGAACACATGCTATGGCAAAAGCATGAATATAGGCAGAATTAAATTTAAGCAAAACTAAAATAAATAAATAATCAAATAATCAACTTTTTGTTTATTTTTCAGAAAGTATAGCTAGTGAATTAAAATATGTTTCCAGCATGCTGCAATATAGAAAGCCATATACATGGAATAAAACTTGGCACAAATGTGTTGCACAACAGCAAAAATACCTGTTAAGTTTCCCCATGATTCAGACACTTAAAAATGGCCTAATCAAGTAAGTCCACTACATCCACTATATTTCCCCGAAAACGAGGAAACTAGTAAATTGCTTTCTACACAATGAAAGCACACCTGCTAACATTATTGATATGTCAGTGCTATCTAGCTGCTTTTCAATGACTGTTACCTGAGCAGCAATGTTCTCTTCAGAGGAATAAATAAAGAGAGAAGAACACCTTGAAAGCTTCAAAATCTCTTAAAAATAATGAGAGGGAAATGGAAGTTTCAAAAAGATGCATTTAAAACAATCATAACAGGAGAAAATTTATTCTGGTCCAGGTTTTCCTGGTGATCCTGTGAGAAAAGGGTATGCTTGGTGTTCCACATTTCTGACTCCAAAAGAGAAAGAGATCTGCATATTTTTAATAAAATTTACTTTCATTTGCATGCCCACTTTCAAATACCTACCATTTTTACTGCAATCAGTTATTCAATCTGAAGTTACTTTTCAACACATCAAACATAGAGGAGCAGATCATTACTTGATGCAAACTGCCACTGCTCATATTGTTATACCCTATTGAATTTACTCCAGCCGAGTAACTCCTGGCTTCCTGAAATATTTTTAACAGGAATTTTGCACGCAAGAGTGAATTTCAGTAACAACAAATGACTACACAACTTTGTGACAACAGTAATTTTCTGAAAAGTAAAGACTGTGATATATACAAATGTACTTAGCCTTACATCAAAAGGAATGAGTTAGATTATTTCATCTTATTGCACATCTGGTGAAAAGCAATATGCAGAATCATACACCACTACAGACCAATAGACCAACTAATATTTTGACTTTGAAAGGGCTTCAGAAGGGAATCTAAGATCTTTGTGAAACCTGTGAGGAAATAACTTGTCCATAAATTGAGAATTTCCCCTACTCACAGTGCTTTTGGTAAGAAAGTATGAACTTTAGGTAAAACAGATGTGTGAATCAATAGAGGAAGAAAAATATATTGAGAATCATCCAAAACCTTTTAAAGGAAAAGCATAAAAACATTTTTTTTGCTTGTTTGTATTTATAAATTGTCAAAAAAAAAAAAAATTCAAATACAGCATTTCTACAAAAGCATAAAGAAATAAAATATTATTAAACTCTGTAACAGTCACTTAACCCTAAATATTAACCCTAAATATTTTATGCCTTTCTATTCATATTTTTCCTTCCTATATGTTGTATTAGGGAAGCTCAAAATTGATGGTTACCAGAGTCTTGTCCCTGGAGTAGAGCTGAGATTGCAAAAACTTTTAACAAGTTCAGGGACAATGCCCTGAGAGGAGCATTTTTAATTTTGATTTATTTATTTATTTATTTATTATTAAGATTTAACTGAGCTTTGTTTCAGAGTAGTGGGCTGTGAAACTAGGGTGGGAAGATTAGACTTTGCTGTGGAAAAGTTATATATGAAATATTACTATGACAAGGTTGTGTGGATAGTTTATGATGTGTGAAATGAAATCCCTACTCAATGTGCCTAGACAATGCAATTAGTGCTATCCTGTCAGGGATTTCTTGTTAGAACTGAAAAAATTTGCCCTGGAAAGCAAGTACCCAATGTATACTCTTAAAATCCTAGTTTTCCAATAAAATATTGTCTAAGACATACATCCTAATTTATCTTTATTTAGGCATCGATAATGGGTTAATGTTGAATAGTTGCTTTCCAGAAACTTGTGTGGCTGAGTTGTGAATATTTATTGGATCATTGACCAGACTAGTAAATACAGCAAAATAATGAACTTTGTCTGAGATTCAGTAGTTGGCAGAGATGGAGAAACTCAAACCAACTAGGAGATTCCCATTCAATTCAAAAGTAGAAAATACCACCTTGAAAAAAATCAACAATTTATACAGAATAAATTAATAAGTTTCTGAAAACAAAATGGAACAAAACAAAATAAAATAAATAAACAAAAACCTTTGAACTTTCTCTGAAGAAAGTTGAAACACCAGGTACTAAGCAGAAATTGCTTTCTCCTGAAGAAGGAAAGCAAAATTGGCAAAAGGTTTTCCCAGCTGAAAATACATTTTTTTTTTTTTTTCTTCCCTTCCGATGATAAAATTTATGTATTTATTTATTTATTTTAACCTGGTTTATTTCAATTCAAAACAGAAGAAAATATTTTCAAAAATGTCATTAGGGGAAAAGAAATGCATATCTTCCATCCAAGCATAGTGATCAGAACCTGTACAAACATCTCACTGAGTGAAATGGACAGGCTGATTTAGCAATTAGTCTTTCTCTTAGCCTTAATGTTACTTGAGATAGAGATAGCTAATTACTGGCTTCAGGGCTTGAGTGGTTCAGAAGGGTTTGTTCTGATCCTGTGCACAAAGATGAAACACTATTATGTCCATGCTGTGAGAACAGTTTAAAACAATGGAATAAAAATATTAAAATCTCCTAATAATTTAAGACTGTCAGAAATGTTCCTGAACCAATTTTCAGATCAAAATAACACAAAGGCTGCACATAGAATTAAATCACATGGACTCAGAAAGGTTCCCAGGCACCAGAATGCATTTGCCCACGTCAGTAATTTGTTAATATGTTCCGTGTTGTGACTGTTGCCTGTTCCCACTAGAAAACTTTCTGTATGTTTCCCTTATAGTTAGTCATTCAAAATATTCCACAGGTGGTTCCCAATAACCAGTTTTTACACAGACACATTGTTTCAAAAGCTAAGAAATGGTATTTGGACTCTGTGAATAGAAACATTTCTGGACTTGTTCCATTTACTAGTTGTCAAAATGTCCTGGCTCTTGGCTATCCAGATGTTGTGCGTCTTCCTCCCTGTGTACATAAAGGGGTGCGGAAAGATCATCTACTAAAATTATCTCTGGCTTAAAAAAATAAAAATAAAAATGACAGGAGTGGAAAAGGCTTTGTAAAGCCAACCAACCAACCAACCAACCAACAAAAGAAACCACCAAACCAAAAGCAACCAACCAACCAACCAACCAACCAAAAAAAAAAAAAAAAAAAATACTCTTTATGAACTGAAAGAGTAAGATTGAAATCAAAGTCCCTGAAACTCCGATGGAACTCTTGCCTCTTGCCATGGCAAAATGATCCTAAGATTGTGTCCCTAGCAGGGCAGCCTGGACACAGAAAAAATTCCATAACAGAGTAGTAAACCAGAAATCCAGGTGGGAGCTTTGTATTCTACATTTGTCACAACATCTTAAAATGGGATCTCAGAAGAGTAATCTTCTTCAGAGGGTTAAGTTTAGATGGAGAAGACAGATACTTTGGTCAGAATAAAGAGTATTTTTTGTCCCATATAAGCAATATCTATATTTTATGTCTATATTTCATATTATTGAGTATTATACAAAATGAAAAAATAACCAGCTAGGAGAGATTCATTATTTTGTTTCATTACATGGATTCTCAGAAAAGTAAAATAAAATCCCTTTTACTTACATACTTTAAAGCACAGCATCATCCTACCCATTTCTCTTTTGCAGTATCTTATCAGATACCCAGTCTATAAATTTTCTACTGAAAATCCTGTTTTCCTTACTGTACTTAAAGAAGAGAACCGAATCTTTTTTAAGTCTACAGATGGATACTTCTACTAAAAATGTTATTATTATTATTATCATTTTACTAGTTTTAAAATGTAGAGTTATATTTAAAATAATACAATTACTTTTTCTGTTTGGACTTTTTGAATCAGGAGGTAGGACTCAGAGACTATGTTCAGCCTGACACAAACTTGTCCTTATCTTGGTTGGATCCTCTAGATACTATCATAATATCAGGAAGTGAAAATTAACAATATTTCTTAGTTCTAGTGAAGTCAAAACACAATATAAGAGATAGCTACATAAAAAGAGTGTCTGGGTAATTTAAAATGGGAATGTTAAAAGAGATGCTGGAGGGTGGTAAGTCTCTGATGACTCACTAGGAATAACCTTGCATTCCAGAAACAGGAGAAACTGCAGTTCAAAATAAGTTCAAAATCAGAAAGTGAATAAACATACAGATGAATCTTGCTTTGGGAATTAATCACACTGTTCACAAGAAGTAATCCTGCTGAAGCTACTACTGAGGAATGGAAATATTTAAAAGGAGGAATAGCTGGTTGAGATGAGATTAGAAACCTTAATCTAACACTGGTTCCTAGTATGGCATATTTACCAGGTAGTCAAAAAATGTTATTTGTTAAAAAAAAAAAAAAAAAAAATCTATTTACAATCTTGTGACCTTTTTCTTCTTTTCGTTCCCATTTCACTTACATGATCACTCTAAATATATCAAAGAGACTTTTAGCAATTGGTTAGGTTAGAATTACATATTGAATAGAGAAAACATTGATCAAAAAAGGAAAAGGAAGGTAATTTTTTAGAAGTTCTACTCTGCAAGGATTTTGGGTCTGCCAAGGGTTTAAAAATTGATACATACTCAATAGAATTTTTTATTATGCAAAGAATAAAATATTCTATCAACAGTTTGTTGTTGGTATGCTAATTACGGCTTTCGTGTTTTGCAAATGCTTTACAAACAAAGATTTTGAACATGCAAACTAGAGCTAACTGAAAAGCTTTTTGATTCACATAATACTCAATAGAATTGAGTGTTAAATAAAAGCTTTTTGTTTGCTTTCTCTTTTTTTCTTTTTCTTCTTTTTGTGAAAATAATCAACCTTTCTGAGGGAAAAAGAAAATTTTAACAAATGTTGATTTTCCAAGACGTGAGATTGTGTTTCCACTATCTCATGCAAATCACCATTCAAGCCACACTCTTACAGGACAATTTCCTGCAAAATACCTAACAGTCCTATAACTAGCAAAGAATGAAACTCATTCACTCACTGCCTCTTCATCATTTTTTTTTTTTTTTTTTTTTTTTTTTTTTTTACATCCTTCTTCTCTTGCAGCCTCTCTTGCAGGTTTTCCTCTCAGTGAGAAATATGGATCAGCCTGACTGGAAAGACCCCATGTAAACAACCTTGAACTTCAATAGTTAAGATAGCACAAGTATTTTAGGTACAGCTAAAATATATACAGAAATTATATATAATATACTAAAATATGCATCAGAAATTCTCCTTAGGCCCTACCACCTGAATAAAATATGTGATGGAAAGGTTGTAACCAAGTTACAGAATTTCCTCTGCTTTATGAACTTTATGAGCAACTGTAGCAATCACTGTGAATAATACAAATAACAACAGAAAACAACTAAGATTTTGTTTTGCTGTGTAATGAACAGAAGAACTCTGGGTGGGAAGGGACTTAACACAAAATCTAGCCAAAACCTCTGTTCAAAACATGGCAAACTGAAGAGTTGCTCAGGGCCTGCCTTGCTCAGTCAAGATTAAAAATTTGTGAGAATGAAGATTCCATAAAATTTCATTGTTGAACATTTTTTTTTCCTAATATTTATTCAGAATGTCCCTTGTTGCAGCTTGTGTCCACTGTATTTCACGTGCATATCTGAGAACAGTCTGGCTCTATCTTATCTTTATCTTCCAATTTGATAGATGTGGAGAACAATAAAATGTCCCTCTGGTCTTTGAATTGAACAAACACAGTTCTCTCAGCTTTTCTGGGTATATAAGTAGTAGTGGTTGTGCCACAAAAGTCATGACAAAAAATCAAAGGAGAAGAAAGGTCTTGAGAATGTTACCTGACTCTTCAGCAGTTCATTATTATTATTATTATTTTTCCATATAAAAGGTTGTTTAAGGGCAAAAAGTTGGACTCCTATGTTTCTTAATGATCTGTATATCTCAAAAAGATGATGAAAACATTTTAAGCAAGAAATCTGCTGCACGCCAAATAGAATTGTGTTATCACCAAAATATACAATATAAAAATAAAAATAAAATAAAAATTAAAGAATATATAAAGTGACAGATTCCTGTATTACTTATGTACAAAGTATATACAAATAATGAAATACTTTACAGTACGTAGGATACAATATGCATCTAGTGTATTAATGAAATACTTTACAGTACGTAGGATACAATATGCATCTAGTGTATTATTGAAGAGTCAAAATATAAGCCAGAGCAAGTCTGCTAAAGAAGCTGGAGAGTTATAGGAGGATCAACAAGGTTCTGGAGCTTCATATCCTTATTCAGTGAAACCTAGAGGATACTTGCACCTCAGAAGCATTTGTAAACTAAGAAAGATTTGAGTTCCCCAGGCTTAACAGATTGCAAGAAAATCTGAAGGTGAGTCTCGTTCATTTACTTTTGTCTTCTGCCAGAGTTACAAGCAAACCATAATACAGTATTTTAAACCCTTATTTTTTATACACCCTTACACTGAACTAATGTAACATACCAACTTGCTGTACTTTCAATTTATTCTCTTTATTCTTTAGAGTGGCTTGAATTTGGATGTGTGATTTGTTGGGGTATTTTTAATGATTCCTGAAGCTGAATTTGGTGTCAAACTATGCTAGCTGTGTTTCACTGTTGCTTTGATGAGCACTGAGAATTGATAAATATGTATGGGACTCCTGAAAATGTCACTTCTTTCATTTCAAATAAACCTTTCCTTATCATCTGACTTAGAAAAGATTATTTGTTTTCTTTCAGTGTTTTCTCTTTAAGATAACCTGAATTTCTTGCAATGCCCTCCAAATAAATAAATAAATAAATAAATAAATAAATAAATATGTGCTGATGGGGGTAGTTGTTACAACAACAGGAATGACAACTGAGCCACAAAAAGTAAAAAATGGCAAGTTAATAACTTGTGAATTATATATTTGGAAATGAATAATTTGAAGGTAACAAGTCCATTAAAAAATTAATGTGCACATGGTAATGGTTATGTTCTTAAAGGTACTCCAGAGAGTAAAATGGTAAAATAAATGTATTGTGAGTAAGAAAGTATCATGAACAGAATCTAGGGAACTTTTGTGAACTAAGTCCTTTTCTACAGAAGTTTTCAGAAAGTTCTCTTTTAGCTGTGGGATTTTATTTTTGTTTTATTTTGTTTTTGTCTGTTTGTTCCTTTTTTTTTTTTTTTTTTTTGGTTGGTTTTGTTTTGGTTGCTTGTTTGTTTTTCTTAAAACAACTAGTAGCGAGTTTTTAAAGAGACCAGGATAAAAGGAATAAAGCTGACAAACTAAACCATTGGACCTGTGATAACAGAGAGAGAGAGAGAGGTGGTGAACAGTGTTGGGAAACAGACTTTTATTTTATATAGGTCACTTCATTTATATTTAAAATTCTTAAAGTCACTGCCAATGTGGGACAGATTTTAACTCATGTTAAAATGTTTAACATCTCAATACCAGTCCCTAGGCCAACTTTCAGCTTTCTTGAATTCAAGCTTCATTTTTTTTGCTTGTTACTTTTATTTTATTTTCAATATTTGTTTATTAGCTTTGAAAATGTGTTTATAGTACAAAGCTCACTATTCCTTTCATTGTGGTTTAGGACTGTCTCCAAGGTGTCTATAATTATGCTAAAATAAATTTATTTTAACAATTCTTGTTTCTGAAACTGAAGGTTCCAAAGCGACTAGTGGTTTTTTGAGTGATAAATTACATGACTACTGCATTATACATTTTAGAGCATACCTTGTTTTGTGTTGCTGAAAGATAAGATTGTTTTCTCATTTAAAATATGTGTTTTAAGATGTCTGAATACATAAGGGAAGAACATAGCTGGCATAATTATCTGTTAGTTTATGTTGCGGCCCATGTTTTATTTTTTAAACTGTTGAAAGATTATTTCCCATGGCATATTGCCTGAAGTACATTGTATTTTAACTGAAGATTTAAATAAACAGCTGCTTTATTCCCCAGTAGTCATTTAAGAAAGTGCCAGAGTCCCTAATAAAATGTCTTCACCTCTGTCTAAAGCTGTAAATATTTAGGGAGAAGCCAACATAACAGTAAAACATTTACAGCAGTAAACATAGGATTAAGTATTATTATTATAAATTGGAAACATTCTTACTAAATGGTCTGACTCAAAAAAAAAAAAAAAAAAAAAAAAAAATAAAAATTTTATAATTTATTTTTATTAAAAAATGAAAAAATTTTTAAAAAATGGTCTTAAAAAAAAAAAAAAAAAAAAAAAAAAAAAAGATCATGTTGTAAAAGTTTAATTTCATCTAAAAAGGAAGACATGTAAATATCATTATGGGTGCTTTAAGTAAAGAAAACATGACCGAGAAAAAAATAAATTGACAAACTACACCTTCAAAAATGAAATGATAAAAACCTGGTGGATGAACCAGATATATCTGATCTGGTTATTGATATGTTATTGATATGTTACCTTCCTACTTATAAAAATACTAAAATACATAGTATGTGTATGGTTATGTATTTTGGTAGATAGCATTTGGCTTCCCAGTCAGGGGCTATTTATTTAAAGGTCCCTAAAGACTGCAACGTCAGAGCATTTTCTAAGAATATAGATTAGAAATAGCAGCATCTCTCTCCCTCATATATCTTGGTCTTATCAGCTGTACCTTGATTAGCTTAAAGAGTTTGTGTTTTAAAATTAAATTATTATTATTATTATTAATAATAATAATAACCTGAGATTCTGATTTAAAATCCATTAAGACATTGAAAAGATTTAAATGGTCTTTGGCATATTAAGAGCAATAGTACTTAATATGGTTATTTCAGTGATTCATCCAGTCTATCTCATCTTAGACTAATCCTGCTTGCTCTGCTTATTTTGTGTTTCCCTATCTAACATATGTAGTTCGTATCATTTTAGCTGAAGGTGACAACAATGACTAATAATCAATGAAAAAATAAAAACAAAACTGAACTAACAAACAAAAACTTCTCTTTCTTCTCCCCCCCCCCCCCCCCCCTTCCCTTCAAATCAATATTCAAAACATTGTAAAAATATGCTTAAAATGACTGCTCTGCTTTGCTGATGGTAATATTTAGAGACACACTTTCTTGTTAGTTTGGTTATAGCCATATCTTCAGAAGAAAATATTTCTGGATTTTCTCTGTCAGAATTATTGTCTACAGGCCACTAAATATCAGAATCAGCAGTGCAAGTCAACACATGTACTCTAAAAATACCCTTCTGATGTATTTTTGAGTACTATAATAAAAGAACATTATATAAATTTGTGGTCAACCACAATCATTAAAGAAAACATTTGTATAATTTTCATTGATATCACTGATAAATTTAAGGAAATATTTTTTTTTTTTTACAAGGAAACCCATATGTTAATTTTTGAATTACTAAAATTTTACTCAGGTCTGAGTTTTTGCTGGTCAAATTTTTAAATTAAAATTTAGGTCTGAGAGAACCTTGGCTTGACATAAATAGCAGTCAATACAGTATAATGAAATTAGTTCTTTTTTAGAGTGGAAAGACTGTGAATAACAAGAAAACCATGAAGTCAGGAATGCTTTGAGGTATTTTGTGGCAGAATTACTCTTGTAATACCATCAAGATCTCCTGCACCAACCTGTCCTGCTTCTAGACATACTGTTATTTTCTTCTTCTTCTTCTTCTTCTTCTTCTTCTTCTTCTTCTTCTTCTTCTTCTTCTTCTTCTTCTT
>NC_048893.1:200283375-200304009 GCF_011077185.1 Oxyura jamaicensis
TTCTTCTTCTTCTTCTTCTTCTTCTTCTTCTTCTTCTTCTTCTTCTTTTTTGTCTTTCCCTTTATTGATTATTTTCATTAATTAACTTTCAAACAAAATATGTCATCCCAAGAAAAAAGGTTAAGCTTATATTTTTATATAAGAAGAAAGATAAGTTCTGGATCACATACTGCATGGTTCCCATAAAGGCAACCAGGAGGAACAGATGATTATTATTGTCCCAACTCCACTACTCATCTACTTATACTAAGCTAAAACAGCCCTTCTAGTGGCAACCACTATAGTCAGTATGTTTCCTATTTTCATATTGGATGATCTGGTGTTCTTCATTTTTTTCAGCAGTTTGGTGTCAAACTGTTCTTCACCGTGTGACAGAATGTAAAACATGGAAAGATACCTTTGAAGATCATCTAGTCCAACCCCCTGCTCAAGCAAGTTCAGCTGGAGCAGGTTGCTCAGGGCTATGTTCAGTCAGGTTCTGAATATTTCCAATGATGGAACATATTTCCACATTCCACAGGTCAAATCTGTTCCAGTGTTTGACCACTTTCATTAAGAAAGAAAATAATAATAATAATCTCATGTTTAAGTGGAATTTCACGTATTTCAAATCATGTTAAATCCCTTTTGTCCATTAACTGACCACCACTGAGAAGATAGGGGCTCTGTCTTTACTCCTCCCCATCAAGTATTTTTACACACAGATAAGATCCCTCTGTCCTTCTCCAGGCTGAACAGTCCCAGTTCTCTCAACCTTTCCTCATATGAAAGATATTAAATCATTTAATCACTTTTGCTGCCCTTTACTGGACTTTTTCCATTTCCATGTCTTTCTTGTAGACAGGAGTCCAGAAAAGGACACAGCAATTCATATATGCCTCATCAGGGCTGAGAAAAAGGGAAGGATCCCCTCTGTTGTCCTGCTGGCAGAGTTCTGCCAAGTGCAGTCCAAGATGTTTTCTTTGCCATGAGGGCACATTGCTGAGTTCAACTTAATGTCTACTAGGAACCCCAGGTTCATTTCTGCCAAGCAGCTTTCCTGTCTGTACTAGTTTATGAAACCATGACAGCCTTTTTCGCTCAGTGAACTTGAAGTCTGGCCTGCAATATCCCTCTGATTGGCAGAACTACTATCTGGTCTATTAGCCACTTCTCCCAGCTTAGTATCATCTAGAAACTCACTGAGGGTGCACTATCGTCCAGGTCAGTAATGAAAATAGAGTATTGGCTCAGTACTGACCTCCATCACCAGTGGTGGTGGACCTCCTACTGGACTTCATAACTCTGGCCACAACACTTTAAGCCCAGCAGTTCAGACAGTTTTTAATCTACTTAATTTTTCACTCTTCTGGTCCTTTCTTTATCAGTTTGTGAAGGTGTTATGAAAGACAGCGTGGAAAACCTTGCTAAAGTAAAGGTAAACAATCTCCACCATGGTCGTCTCTCCCTATCACCAGATGCAAGACTTCTTAATTTAATTCCTGGCTATATTATACCATTATATTCTCATTAAGATAACTGATTAAGAAAAATCGAATATTTTGATGATATATGAGTGTCCAGAAAACTATTACACAGATTAGGTGGATTGCATGAAGTATATATGTTCTAAATATACAACAGCAGAAGTTTAAGAGAGATTCAAGACATTTTATCAATAGATATGCTGTTTTGATCATTGTTTACACTGGTTTGAGGGTAAATATCTCACTATATCAAGTTGACAGGCTTAATGTGTGTGCTTTATAAGTAAAAATTTCTGTAAGATAAATAATTCTATAAAACTACTGTTATGAATTTTCACTAATGTATAGAGAAGGATGAATACCTTAAGAAATAACATTGCCATTTATATCCCCCATCTCTTTTTTCATATTCCTTTTCCTCATGTCAACACAAACAGATTGAATAGCCTTGTATCTGTTCTCTTTTTGTGATCTTATTTATTTACTTATTTATTTTTTTTATTTTATTTTCACATACATATTACTTCAGATTGTTCATAATTACAACCCTGGAATAATTTATCTTCTGCTGAAAATGTGCTGCATTATGAAGCAGAGAGGAAATGTGTAACATAAGAAGAGTTGAGTGTTACAGAAAGTAAAACTGACTGTCAATATTGATGGTATTAGAGAATCCTTTTTCTCTGAACAGCTTTGATTATCATTATTTAAAGAGTAGTCAAAATACAGAAGATCAAAATATGGTCTTAGCTACAGGGATTAAAGTGCCATCCTAACAAAAGAGCTGAATTTTAATTTTGATTAAAAAAAAAAAAAAAAAAAAAAAAAAGTTTTTTACTAGCAACCCAATAGGGTGAGGCTCTGGGATTTATTTAATTGTATTTTTTTTCTTCCTATTCCTTCGATTAATTCCTGGAATGTTTATTTATTTATTTATTTATTTATTATGAATGCATTCACAGCTCATTTTGCATTTCTCATTGAGATATTTAAGCATAAGTCAGGCTCTGTGATGTACAGTCAGATGGGTTAACAGAAAAGATTACTTAAATATCAAAATAAGTGATTAAAACAAAGCCCAGGTGGATTCCTCAGTAAATGTTTTAGACTATTACATATATCTTACGACGCATATTTAGGAGTCTTTATTCTCTTCTTTTTTCATTGTCCTGTAAAATCAAGCATCTAGAAAATCACTTCATTTATTGTTCTTCCCAGAATATGGGAATTTCTGCTTCTCCAGGAGATGGGCTGAATCTTTAAACCATGCACTTGCACAGAGAGAGAATTGCAAACCTCTCTTCCTATTTCAAGCTATAGGGAAGAGCAAACTCCATGCTGTGTCTTTGTGATGCAAATTGCCTGTTGACACTCAGGCATCAGCAAAGTGAAGTCAGACAGGACATCTAGGTACTTTGGCTGCAACAGTACTCCCATCTCGTAACTACATTTACAGCTATCCTTGAAGGAAATTATTAAGAAGAGTTATTCACCTTGATTTCTATGTTGATGCATGCAGTTTTCAAAACACCTGATTTATTGAGTATTTCACTGCAGAACTTGTCAAAATATACCTTCACACTACATCTTTTTAGATCTCTCCTAAGTTCTTCAATTATCTCTTACACACAAGAATTTCTGTGAACCTAAATTTCAAATCAGAGGGAAAAGAGAATGGGTCAAACATGCCCATTTAGGATGTTGTAAAGTTATAAGGAATATGTTACAAAAAGACAACTTATCATCTTTATTTCTTCAGGGTATCAGAGATGTCAGTTCCCTCTATGGCCTGTACAAGTAGTTGATGAATTTTGGAAACCTTTCTGTGAAAATAACAGTGTTTTGTTTTGTTTTGTTTTTTTTTTTTTTTAGTGTGTGCAAGAATGTAGAACAATGGAAAATCATAGAATCATAGAATTATTCCAGTTGGAAATGACATCTCTGATCACCTAGTCCAACCTGATCTGGCATCTATGGCAGGGGGATTGGAACCAGATGATCTTTAAGGTCCCTTCCAACCCAAGCAATTCTATCATTCAGTGATCTTGTTTAAGTATTGAGCATTTTTGTAGTTTACAAAAATATGAATCTACAACACCTACTTGCTGTGAATGAAAAAAAATGTTTACATGTTTTACAGAAATTAGATCATTAACCACAAGGACTACCTTAATCTTGTTGGTTAGGTTAATGGAAAGTTAATTCTGTAGGTAATACTGTAGGTAAACAAGAATATTCAAGTTTCTTTTTTCCTTTACTAATATAATACAGTAATGATATTATGTGTATCATTATATTATATATTGTAATGATAATAAAACAATGATATAAACTTGATACAAATGAGTATTTTAAATAACCAAGAAAAGTTCTATTCTTTGAGGCATTAACGAAATATAGATAAGCAATTAAAAAGCAATTAAAAAAAAAGTAGTAAAAACATTTAAAAATATTTCTTTTACATTGCCCATGTTATGTTTATTAAATCAGACTATAAATATGAAAATAATTTACAGATAATAATCTTGTCCTGTTTATCCCTATTTTATACCCTTACTGAAGACACTAGATTTCATTTTATACAAAAACACTCACAGAGTGCTTTTCTGAAGTCACCATTTGACTTCCTGTAATAATTCCCACATATCAGGTTAGCTATGAATTTTGCTAAATAGTAAGAGTTTAATTGGCTTTATCTAATCTGAATATAGTCAGACAGTCAACAGAGTAGAAGACTCTTAACCAAAAGATCTCCTAAAGAAGAGATTGCTGGTGCTTCAGCAGCAGTTCCATTAGGATTTCATTAGAAGATTTCCTAGTGTGGAAATGGACTAGTTAATGAGGAAAATCAGAGAAAACTGTCTACATGGATTTTAGAAAATAAGTATTCCAGAGCTGAAGGATGTATGGCTGTTGTCACAGTCAAATAAACTGTTAAGGATCTTGAAATCCTGTTTCCTTATATGCAAAGCAAGTAATTTGAAGTACCTTTTGATCCTGTTTTCACTTAGTGTGGTTTTGTGGCTTTGGCCCAGGAGAAATTTTATTTCCTACAATACACGGTTCTAGAGAAAAAAAAAAAAAAAAAAAAAAAAAAAAAAAATCCCTTATTTTAGTAGAACTTTTTCTATTCACTAAGAATGGTGCATTTTGTTTAGACTCCAGTTATTTTACGGCGATGTTATAAAATGAACACTCCCAGTTAGAGTAGATGACTAGATCCAGCAAAAATATTACTGATAGCACTAGAGGCAGCAGAAGTGGTATTCTAAGCAGGCCAGGGAACAAGGCTGTCTCCACCATGTTAAATGGTCACAATTATCTTCACATTGTTCTCTTTCAACAGAAGAATCATCTTTATTGTACACAGAATCAAAAGAGGCTATAGGAAGGTTGTGGATCAGAAAATGATATAGTACTTGCATTAAATTATATCACACTAAATCTAACATAGCAAGAACACAGAAAATGAGAAAAAAAAATGGTTTTGGAGTAATGCAGATGTTATTCCATGTTGTATGAGGATAAGAAGCAAATTTAGATTTGACAGCACTTTCTGAGATTCAGTCATCGACATCCTGAATTCTCCAGCTGAGATAGCCAAGTAGAAGCTTATGTTGTTCTTGAATATGCATGACTTTGAAAGTACTGAATTCTTGAATAAAAATAATAATAATAAAATCAGTCCTGATGTCATTTGACAGAGTTAATTGGATCTACTTTCTTGCCATCTCTCCAGGAAAGATGCTATATTAATACTATCTGTATAGTCTGAGTACTCAGTTCTTTTATATAAAAAGGGAAGGAATTATATTTGTGTTACAACATCACAGAATCCTCAAAGCTTCTGGAACATTATTCTGTGAAATATTCATTGTTGCTTTACAAAGATCAGTTCAGAGTACATTAAATTCTGAATATTGAACAGGGAATTTCCAACCTCCCAGGATAATATGAAATACAATATTAAAAATCTCTAGGGTAATCAATACATACAAATAAAAAGAATCACTAATTTGCATATGAATTGTTTACCTAGTACTGTATAATCATGCAGAGCTCCAAGTTACTAAAATAAGGTGGTGTGAGGGAAGTGAGTTAAATGTAAGGGCACAGGAATGTCCTTTTCAAACAAGATTGGAGGTTTGCACATTTGTGCACATTTACTGCATTACTGTATCAAATGACGTGACAAAAAAAAAAAAAAAAAAAAAAAAAACAGTGACAAAAAAAAAAAAAAAAAAGAATAAGAATAACATATGACAATGCTTTCACAGTATATTTCCTTAGTGATTTCAAGTGATCTATACCTTGGGGCATTTTGGAGATAGTGATATCTTTTATTTGTTAGGTCAAGAGAGATTTATTTTCTTATTAATTTAATTGCTTTTTGAACCCGTATAAACTATTGGCACAAGCTTCTGTGGCACTGAGTTTCACAGCTAAATTATATATTTTGTAACAGGAAATCTTTTATTTTGCTTTAATAGGTTACCTGGTAAGTCCATCTAGATTAATTATTTTCTATCCACTTTTCTATACTAGTGATTTCATGGACCTCTATCATGCGTACACTCCATGGGCTCATCCAGTTTGGAAAACTGTGGTCAGTTCAGTCTCATGAATATTCACTAAATGCAAGTAGAAGTTACTCAGCATTTGGGTTCAACTCAATTTCATTTAGCTTTAGCTGAAGGTATGAGCACATGGAGCATCTATGATGTCTATCTCACAAAATAGGCCAGTAAGAGTTATGTAAGAGATATAGGGAATTTAGTGTCTGTTGCAGAGTCGTTCTGTAACTGGGAGATGTATAAATATATATAAAACATGTAAAATTCCACAATCCCATACAGACACCTAAAGATTTTGCTAGTAGAGAACATGGGACTAAGCAATACATCATCTAATTCCAAAGTTTTGTAAGACCAACAAGACCTTCAAACCTATATTGTAAACAGCTTTCTTCTTGTAATTAACAGCCCATATTGGTTAAAATACAAAGACAGCTTAGCTTGAGAGACAAAACATATTGTTTTGATGATTCTTATTAAAATATGAGACAATGAAGGATGGAATACAAATGTGTTTATGATTAGCTTTGGATCTGGGTTTAGACTAGTTCCTTGAGGAAAATTTGAGGAAAATCTTGATTTCAGCTCCTTATCCTATCCTATCCATCTTATTGGTTCATGGAAAAAAAAAAAGAAAAAAAAGAAAAAAAAAAGTTTAAATTAAAATATATTTTAAAATAATGAAATAATGCATGGCTGGTTTCTTCTGTAAGACTACTAAAGAGATAATTTAAACATGGACTCTTTCTCAATTTTGTGCCACTTTGACAGATTCTTGGATTATCTTAAAGTTCAGTAGGAGAATTTATCATGTTTCATATAGTTATAGTGACACCCAGCTGAACTCAGTATGAACTTGGAGATCTTTACTAAATCTTCACTTTGGGGAAAAATCAGAGATATAAAACCTGAAAAGGATTAATAAATCATGATAGATTTAAACATGACAGAAAGATTTATAAACTTGATTATTATTGCAGGATTTCAGAGCACGTTTGTAACCTGAATCAGTTATACTTCAAGAATAAAATGACGTAGGTTATTTCTATCAAGATATTTATAACAGGATTTGTAGATCTATCATTAAATTAGTCTAACATCTTATTTGAGAAACCAAAAAATGGTAGATCAGTCTGTGGACTTTTAAATCCACTCTGGAAACAGTCAACTGTTTTAGAAATAATTTTAACTAAATATCATCTTTAAAATAAAAGTTTGCAAAGTAAAACACACTCCAGCACATCTGGTCAGAAGACTTATAAATCACAGCTAAGGAAATCTTTGAGAAAAATACTAGACTTGTAGAATATCCTGAGTTGGAAGGGATTCACAAGGATTGTCAAGTAAAGCTCCTATATGCTCAGGAAATAAAATTCTTAATTTTAAAATGACTTCACCTGTTTCTCCAATCATGTCTCAGTTTGAGCCAGAATTAAGTCCTCTGGAAGACTGTGGATTTCTGAAACGTGTGTATTCATAGCACAAAACATGAATCTCAGCTTCATTACAAGTAAAATTATATAGGACACTAATTTCATATAATTTTAACCTGGACTGCTAAAGTAGAGAATAAGTATTCTCTATTTGTGTGAATGTTTCATGCTGCCATTTCTATATGGGTTTATATACTTTGCCTTTAGTTCTTCTTCTCATCCTACTTTCAGTTTTGATTCTTTCTTATTGAGACCCCTACCCTCAACCAGTTTAAAGCCAAGTCTCGGCACAATTATTGATGAGGTGAGGGACCTGCAGAGAGTTTATGTCACCTTGTATTAATTCTAATTAATCTGCAGTGGCACTTTGGTCAAGTCACTTTCTCTGTACCATTGTTTATCTTCTCATTTTTAATTTCCTTTATCTATTTGGATAAAAAATATCTACCTCTTTAGGGCAGACACTGTGTGAGGGCAGAGATGTTTATACATAAAAACAAAACAAAACAAACAAACAAAAGTCTTAAACATTTTAAATTCAACTGAACTTTGAAAAAGGTCACAATCTTTGACTGAGTCTTTAGTCTGCTACACATAAGCTCACTTTATGCAATAGTAGATAATTCTTATATTGAACAAGTTGTAATGTCAGACAATATTATCATTATCATACTTCAAAAATAGGAGATAGCTGAAAGAAAGTCATTTAAAAACAAATAAACTGAACTGAAATAAGTGTGGCATCAGACTAAAGGAATGATTATGGGGTTCTACAGTCAATATTGCCTCTGTACATCTCATCTGCTTGATTGACATATATATATATATATTTAGCTTTTACCATTTTAAATTTAGAAATATTTTTCTTTCATAATGTTTGCTATTTCTTCATTTGTGTTTCAAACCTTATTTTCTCTCTCTCTCTCTCTTTTTTTTTTTTTTTTTCCTACTGAGACTCCAGTTTAGAAAAAGATTAAGCACTTGATTAACAGAATACTAACTTTGCTCTTTGTTAATAAAGCACAAAAGTTCTTTCTATGAAGCTGTTTTTGAGCAGAACTTCGTGGAAAATCATTTCAGAGACTGAAAATATTAAAACAAACAAGAAAAAAAAAAAAAGTTCTGACACCTATCATAAATAAGAAATGTCCTTTGACAAAACAATGGTCCATTTAGTCAGCTAGTCTGGGCTCAGAGTACCACCCAAACCTTTCAGAATTGCTAGCAGACATACAAAAATAATTGTGCTTTCAGTGATGTGGGTTCCTGTGTTAGAGGTAGCATATATGGTTTCAAATCCTTGACTTTAAAAAAAAAGAAACAAAACAAACAAACAAAAAGCAGCCTTGAACTTGAGTTTCCCTTCCTAGTCATGAAAACTTATTATCCAGACATCCTGTGATGGAGCAGTGGAGTGTTATTTCTCTGAGAACAGCTTAAAAAATACCTAAAAAGCCACCTTTCACTAAAATTGCCATACTTCTAAATAAAATAATAATAATAAATTTAAAAAGATGGAAAAATTGCTTTCAACAAACTGTCATTTAAATCACATTTCAGAGCTCTTATTCAATTTCAATCTATGTGAACTAGGAAAATGGGAATAAAATTAGGACATAGTCCTGTGGTGGTTTTACTCGGGTGGGTGGCCATGCTCCACCACAACCGCTCTCTCACTCCCCCTCTTCAAAGAAGAACAGGGAGAAAATACGAGGAAAAGGGATCAAAGGTTGCGATAAGGACGAAGAGATTGAACAGTAATTATTGTGATGGGCAAAACAGACACAGCACAGGGAGATAGTAAGATTTATTACCTATTACTAACAAGTTAGAGAAGTGAGAAACAAAATAAAGAAACCAAAATCTCCTTCCCCCCATCTGCCCTCTTCCACCTCCTCCCCCCGAGTAGCACAGGGGAACGGGGAACTGGGATTATGGTCAGTCTATAACACTTCTTCTCTGCCTCTCCTTCCCTGTCACTCTCGTCCCCTGTGCTGTGGGGTCCCTCCCATGGGATGCTGTCCTTGCTGAACTGATCCAGTGTTGGCTTCCCACAGGCAGCAGCTCTTCAAGAACTGCTCCAGATATGGGTCCGTACCATGGGGTCCATCCCTCGGGAGTAAACTGCTCCAACCTGGATCCCCAGTGGGCAGCAGCTCCTGCCAGGTCACCTGCTCCTGCGTGGGCTCCTCTCCACGGGCTGCAGGTCCAGCCCAGAATCTGCTCCGGCAGGGGTCTTCCACAGGCCACAACCTCCATCAGTGCAGGTCCACCTGCTCCACCATGGTCTCCTCTATGGGCTGCAGTGTGGAACCCTGCTCCACCGTGGTACTCCACGGGCTGCAGGGGGACAGCCTGCTTCACCATGGTCCTCACAACAGGACACAGGGGACTTCTGCTCCGGTGCCTGGAGGACCTCTCCCCCTCCTTCTTCACTGACCTTGGCACCTGCAAGGCTGTTCCTCACTCCTCTCACTCTCCCAGCTGCTGTGTGGCACAGTGTGTTTTTTTCCCTGTCTTACATATGCTCTCACAGAGGCACAAACAACATCACTTATTGGCTCAGTTCTGGTCAGCAGTGGGGCTCTTACCAAACATGGGGCAGCTTCCAGATCCTTCTCACAGAAGCCACCCCTATGGCCCCCTGCTACCAAAACCTTGCCACATAAACCCACTACAAATCCCTGGCAAGTATCCCATTTTATACTGAATTTCCATAAAACAGCACTGAAAACTCTGAGGTATTGAATTGTTTTTAAACATCAGTCAAAACCCAAATATCTCTCTATAAATATGTTTTTACTGAGGTAGAGATCTCATTACTACTTGAGAAACTGATCACCAGTGTCATGAACTAGTTCTTAAAATTTGATATCAATATATATGAAATTCAGTCACTAAGCACAAGGCAGTGACCATTCAGAAATGTTTCACTAGTTAGAAATGTAGTCTTAGCCAATTAAATAAATAATATAAATAAAATAATCAGGAAAAACAAACTTTCCCTATCAGAAGAGTGTTTTTAAAGGGTTAAGATAAGATAGTTTTTAATAAAATGTTTTTCATGTCTGAATTATTCATTGGAGAGCAACATATCTCTGTAAAAAAAAAAAAAAAAAAAAAGACTTTTTTTTTTTTATGTTATTATAAGAATACTGAATTTTGAATGTACATATGTCTATGGGGTCCAAAGAGATTCATCCAGGGGTACTGAAAGAGATGTCTGATGTTATCATGAGACCTCTCTCAATTATTTGCAATAGCCTTGGGAATCTGGAGTGGTCCCAGCAGACTAGAAGCTGGCAAATGTTGCCCCAGTTTTCAAGAATAGGAAGAAAGAAAACCCTGGTAATTACAGGCATTTCAGTCTCACTTCAGTGCCAGGTAAAATTATGGAGCAGATTAATCTGGGAGTTATTGAAAAGCCCTCAAAAGACAATTCAGTCTTTGACAACAGCCAACAGAGTTTTATGAAGGGAAAGTTCTATTAACGAACTTAATTTCCTTTTATAACAAGGTCACCCACCTAGTTGACCATGGGAAGCCACTTGATGTAATAATTTTGGATTTCAGTAAAGCTTAATACTGTTTCTTCTTTTTCCTTCTGGGAAAAATGACAGCATACAGCTAAACAACTACATAATATGATGGGCGAACAATTGAGGATCAAAGGGTTATGGTAAATGGGGTTATATCTGTCTGGCGGCCAGTCACTAGTGGGGTTCCCCAGTCTTCTGTTTTGGGACAAGTTCTTTCAATGTTTTCAAAAATGACTTGGATGCAGGACTAGAGTGCATAATAAGTTTGCAGATGATACAAAATTAGGAGGAGCTGTTGACTCCATTGAGGGTAGAGAGGCCTTTCAGAGAGATATTGACAAATTAGAGGTCTGGGCAATCACCAGCACATGAAATATAACAAGAGTAGATTCTGCACCTGGGATGTAGCAACCTTGGGTATACGTACAGGCTAGGGGGATGAGAGACTGCAGAGCAGTCTCATGGAGAAGGGTCTGGGGGTTCTAGTTTACAACAACCTGGTTATAGTCAGAAGTGTGCCTTGGCAGCCAAAAGCGCCAACTTTATCTTGGAGTACATCAAGCACGGCATTGCTAGCCAGTTGCAAACAATCACAACAGTGATTGTTCCACTCTGTTCTAGTGTGGCCTCATCTTGAGTACTGTGTGAAGTTTTGGGCACCAGAACATAAAGACATAAAACTATCAGAGCATGTCCAAAGGAGGTCTACAGAAATGGTGAGTGGTCTAGAGGACAAGAAATATGAGGAGTGGATGATGTCATTTGGTTTGTTCAGCTTGGTGACAGGTCATGAGGGAGCAGACTGAATCTGTGACAGGTTCAGGCTGAATATTAGGAAAAGGTTTTTCAGTAAGAGGGTGGTTGGGTGCTGGAACAGACTTCCCAGGGAGGTGGTCATGGTAGCAAGACTGTTGGATTTCAAGAAGTGTTCAGACAATGCTTTCAGATGTAGGGTATGGGTGGTCCTGTTTGGAGCCAGGAGTTTGACCCAATGATCCTTGTGGGTCCCTTCCTACTCATGATGGTCTATGATTCTATTCAAGTTCTTATAGTGAAGGATAAAAAGATAAACAATGCTATGATTACTTCTCCAGAAATCAGTCTTAGGAAAATATAAACTTTGCCCTACCACAGATTGGTCCTATGAAGTCACATGGGACCTTGCCTCATTAAGAAAGCAAAAGATGAATCATGTTATCGTTGACAGAGACCTTGAGTGCATTGGATGTATATTTCATAGGACAGTCTGGCTGCTCCAGCATCATGGATGGATCAAGTATAATCCAGACCTATGTCTTCTCAATAATAAAAACAGAATATTTTCCTTTCTAACGGGGATTCAGAGGGCAGAGGTCACTTGTTTAGAAATTCACATAATAATGGAGGACATAATTACATAAACATTACGTAAACAGTTTCTGACAATATATTTTGTTTGAAAGTGTTTCCATTTACATTTTCAGAAAACACAGAACTCGTATGAATTATGAGTTTCTGGAGGACAAGATTAAAATTAAGAATGATATTATAAATTAGAAAAGTAATCTGAAATAAAAATGAATTCTTAATGTAGTTGATTATTCATTCTATAATGCTCTAACTTCTGTTTTCAGTATAGACAGAAGCAAGTCAGAAGCATTGCATTAACATGGGCCAGGGACAGAGAAGTGAAGCTGTAATTCCATAGATCAGTTTTAGTGGATACAGAATTGTTCATGAATCACCAACTTCATGGTAATAAAAGACCCCTTTCTATACATCTCACCCAAAGCAGCAACCACTGGATTCAGTGGTATTCCGTAGGCAATGAAGGAAAACAGTGACAATTATTTTTAAGGAACACACTTTTACAGGAGCATATTCTGATGGCAGAAATTATCATGACTACTATCCTACAGGCTAGGAGACAGATTTCCTATAGTCATTGAAAGAAAATACTTCACATTATTTTCTTAGTTACACAGTCATGCATGTACTTTCATGCATGTGAAGGAAAGCTTCGTGTCATACAATGCCTGTTGAAAATCAGTAGAGTCTGAATGAACAAAAATGAAAGGAAGACATCCAGTTTTCAAGAAATTAAGTGGAAGAAAATTCACTTCATCCTGAAGAAATACAAAACACTCTTTCCTCTGACAGCCTGTTCTGAACTGGCTGGAAATGTTCATTGATGAGGTAGAGAAGTGGTAAAATGATGTTTTGGTAAAATAAAGAATATTTTCTCTCCCACAATGTTTAACCAGTATGAAGAAAAAATAGATGATAATTTCAGCAAATGTAGTTTCTTGTCTTCTAAAAATTTAAAGCTATTTCATTCATAATAAAGATCAACATGGCTTTGGAGATATTGCATGGAATTATATCAGGTCAACCTATGCTTTTCATGATGGAAGAATATTGTATTATGAACTCAAGATCCTTCCGCTTCTAATAAACTAATTCTGAATAGAAGTACCATCTTCATTCAGTAAAAGGAAAAGGAGTTGAACACAATAGAGGTGTCATACTGCAGCATCAGACAATCAGATCTGTTATTTCTTCCACTGCCACTGATCACAAATAAGTTAATAATAATAATAATAATAATAATTATTATTATTATTATTATTATTATTATTATTATAAAAAACAGTTTTAAGATCTTAGAAACACTCATTATTATAGAATAAGCAGGAGGGCTTCCCTCAAATAGGAAGATGTTTAGGAACATTCCCATTATAGGAAGATGTTATCTTACTTGTGCATTTTTTTTATTTTTTGTTCAGAAGTTACTGGGGAGTTTCCACAACTCAAAAAAAAAAACAGCAAAATCAGACAAAAAAAAAAAAAAGACTGCTTTTGAATCCAGAAGAAACATCTCTAAAATCTATATAGATTTTGAAATGGAGAAAGCTCTATTTTGGAAATTTCTCTCTACACTGAGTTTAACCAAAATTAGACAGAATCAATGAAAAGTGAGAGTACTGAGATTATAAGTGAAATTCATTTTACCTGCTCAAAGAAACGGATAATGCTAGAGTCAACATCTGAGTCAGTCACAACAGGCTTCCTTGTAGTCAACAGAAATTAAAAATTGGTTTTAAATGTAGTCTGTTTAACTTAAGATTGTTATACACAGACTGAATGAACTAAAACATTAAAATAATAATAATAATAATAATAAATAAATCACTCTGTGCCACTTGTTAACAAAGACACAAGACCTGAAATATTTGTTCATAATGTGAGTGTTTACTGTTGACCACAGGTATCTCCAGGGACTTTAGGAAGACTTGATGGACCAGAACTTCTCCCACTGAGCACCACCATATCTCAGCCAGAGAAGTAATGTTTCCAGAAATCGTTTTAATGGAGTGGATTGACATACTAATGCAGTGTAGTATTTCCAGCAACTCATGAGAGCAAAAGCACAAAAACAATAATAATAATAAAAAATCTATAATATATATTTATTAATTATTAATTGTAATGTTATTAATTACTTAAAAGTTATTAAAAGTAATGTTATTAATTACTTAAATAATTATGAGTTATTACTGCCTACTTTTTTCCCCTTAAATTTGTTTATCTGCTGCTGTTAAATAATGTGTATTGCTTAATAACATTTAATGATTTAAACAATCTCAGTTGGATTGAGAAGCCATTCTTATTTTCTAATTTCTTATTTTCTAATGTCATTTTGTGGGGAGCTAAACATGAAGGAAATTGGCACCTAATAATAATAATAATAATAATAATAATAATAATAATAATCCTCTTAATATACAGAAAGTATTAAAGTTGTTTGTAACGCTGTTTTGATCCATTCAATGACACTGGCATGGCAGGAAAAGGTAGAAGTTTAATTACTGTTACCCCATATAAGATTTTATACTTTAAATATCAGAATACCAGTAACAACAGTACTATTCAGAAAAAGCAAATGAAGTAACTATTTTTCAAAAAATTAAATCCATATATTATCACGATAATTTCACTAAATTCCTGTTAATAATAATAATAATAATAATAATAATAATAATAATAATAAGATACATAGGCTTTTGATCTGAGGTGTTTGTATTAATCACAATTAATTAATTTACAAAGGTGCCTATTGCATATTAAATGTTTTCTCAGAAATGGACCCTGCTTTGAGTAACTCAGAAAATAAAGATAAGAAAACAGAGATCAAGGGGAAAGTAAAAACAACAGACAGTTGATATGCATGTTAACCTGGTTAACTACAAGTAATTATTGGGAAAACTGTGTTTTGAGACCTTCTGTTTTGAACACCATCAAGGGAATAACCTTATGACTTATGACAAAGCCAAGGAGGCTTTGTGATGTACAAAGGGATAAAGACAGGTGGAAGAAGGAGCAGCAATCGCATGTGGAATGGACATAACTCGAATCATTGGAAAATTGAAGGAAACACATCTAACAAACCATAAGAAAATTCAAATGGATGTGGTAGCACGTGTGCAGCCACCACAATCTACAACCCAGCGCTTCAGGGAGAAGTCTCCTGAAATGAATAACTGGAAGAGTGCTATGAAGGCGTCACATGTGAAAACCTAACTCATCAAGTTGTAGTTAATAGGCTTATGTTGTTCGGTAAATAATTAAGAACATGAGAACTATTGTAAATTGTGATGCTTTCTATTTATTGTGAAATTTAGATAATCCAATGACAAACTTACAGGGAATGAGTGTCTCATTTTCATCTGGATGGAGTGGCAATACCTAGAAAATAAGATTTGATCAGCAAACTTTTCTTTTTATACTAATTAACTGTTCCTGATACAGTCATGACTTTCATATGCATGGGATTATGTTGTTGTTTTGCTGGTATGTTATTTTCCTTCACAAAAATGCGCAAATTGGCAGAATTTGTATGGTTGATTGGGTTGTTTCAATTTATAGGTTATAGCATTTACTTATTCCAGTAAAATGATGTCTACAGTGATATTTAGGGGCTTGTGTTATTTGTGTTATTTAGGGGCTAAAATATGTAGGCTATGTTATATAAAGAAAACTAATAACTAAATAATAGGAATAGTAGGAGTATACACACACACACATATATATAATTTTCTTTGCCCTGTGGCAAGCAGCATTAGTTTAATTTGACAACATGGGAAGTGGATACAAATCAGTGGCATTATCCATAAAGAAAGTATAAATATTCTTAGCTGATAGATGTTCTGCACCAGCTTGTATAGCACAGCTGGTGTGTTTAAGCCTTTGGTTCATTGACTTGAAGACCACTGACTCTCAGCATGCTCCAGGTTTGTCAACTGCAGACTCAATCCCATTAGATATTCCCACTGTGTGCACATGCCATACAGTGGACCAGAGGAATGAGCTTTGATGTGGATTTGTTCTAATGCAGCAAGTGCTCCTGCAGTGGGGACTGTCCAGTGGTTATCACAGTACTACATCTGTAAATTGTAATCTTGGTGAGAACACTGATTTATACCTCAAAAGATGGCTTGCTGAAGGGAATTTGCTCCACTTGTGAATTTGAGGGATTTTGTTGTTGTTTTGTTTTCAGTAGCATTAAAATGCAAAGAAAGAAGTTTGCTAAAAGTAGTTTTATTTTTCAGAAAGATTGATAGCTTTGCTATTCTTTTACAGAGAGGATGACATATAATAAAGTAATTAGGAAATTCTGGCATATATTTGAAAAAGATTTTGTACAATTTTTGAGAAACTTTAACTTGGAAAACCACATTGAAAACAAACAAACAAAAAACAACATAATTACATTAAGTAGAAATAAAACATAAAATATATGTATGATTCTGCAAGTTTTATACATATATATACACATATACATATGTATATATATAAATTTCCAAAGTATTTTTCACTTAGTTCTTAAAAATAATGACAACTCATCTTACAGTAAGTGAGAATACTGCATGTTTCACAAAGTTGTATGTGTAACCCTTTGATATCTCCAGATCAATACATAGTTAATCATTCTTCTCTACATGTCTGTAGAATAAGAATAAAACTCATTTATTTTTATGGAATTGAAAGGAAAGAAACTGAGGCTATTTATCTAACACCACATATCTCTTTCCAAAGATCTATTTCAGAATGCTTCAGAAAGCTTCTATTCTCTGACAGGGTGGTAAAACACCTTAAATCAAGTAAAGAAACAAACAAAAAAAAATAGTAATTATAAAAGAAAAAAACATACATGGACACCAAGGAAGGAACAAAAGCAATATATCTTTGTCTTTAACTATGAGAAGGTATATTGTAATGTTAAATAAAAATAAAAAATAAAAATAATAATAATAATAAAAAAAAACTGTCATTGAGCTTGCTAATCAAGGCTACATCTCATACATGAAGATTAAACATGATAGCTGTCTTGGTTTGCATTCTCAACATAGGATATTTTTGTTATAACTGAATATATTAGGATCCAAATAAACTTGTATGAATTTGCATAACTACACTGTTGTAAAAATGTGATGTTACTGTTGTCAAACCAAAGACAAGTGTACCCTACTTAGTAAATTATTTGATAACCTTTAGTACTGGCACAACTACTACCAGTAAAGTTCTGCAATGCATAGGATGTTATTATTATTATTATTTTATTATTTTTATTTATTGAAAAAAAAAATAGTTAAATGCCTGTGTAGTTATTTCTACAATAGATTTTTTTTTTTTTTTTTTTTTTTTACAAATAAAATATTTAAATTCTTATTTTTTTTTTTTTAAAATATTTTTTTTTTTTTTTTTTTTTTTTTTCCCTCTTAATCATTATCATTATTAATTTCCATTACAGGAAGCATCTAGCTGGTCAACAAAAGATCAAGCTCTATTATCTACAGGATAGACAAGTAACAAGACTGTGTTTGTTTTCTCCTCAGAGAGCTCAGAATATGACTGTCAGAAACTTAGTCTCTACAAATATATTAAATAGTAAAAAGGAATATTTCTGGGCACTGCAATTCCATTAATTGCCTATGTCATGAATTTGCCACAGTGGTCTTTAACATCTTTCTGGACTGGTCCACTTATCATTCAACATGAACTTAGAGTATGCATGAGGAGTTACTATGAGCCAAGAACAATTCCTAGTTGATAATTTGAAATCCATCACCTTTAGGTATGTTACTTTCCAACCTAAACTTCCCCTGGCACGATTTGAGGCCATTCTCTCTAGTCCTGTCACTAGTTATCTGTGAGAAGAGGCCAATCCCCAGCTCCCCACACCTTCCTTTCAGGTAGTTGCAGAGAGCAATGAGGTCTTACCTGAGCCTCCTCTTCTCCAGCCCCAACTCTCCCAGTTCCCTCAGCTGCTCCTCACAGGCCTTGTGTCTCAGGCCCTTCACCAGCTTCATAGCTCTTCTCTGGACATGCTCCAGGGCCTCGATGTCCTTGTAGCGAGGGGCCCAGAGCTGAACACAGCACTGGAGGTGTGGCCTCACCAGAGCAGAGTACAGGGGAACAATCACTTCCCTGGTCCTGCTGGCTATACTATTCCTGATCCAAGCCAGGATGCCATTGGCCTTCTTGGCCACCTGAGCACACTGTCAGCTCATGTTCAGATGAGCATCAATCAGCACTCCCAGATCCTTTTACTCTGCAGAGCTTTCCAGCCAGTCTGCCCCAAGCCTGTAGTTTCAAATGCTGATAAGGAATCATTTTTTCCTCGTGTTCCAAATTACTCACTTCCAAATTGCTATTTCAACTTTTTTTTTTTGTGCGTGTGTGAGTGTGTGTGTGTGAAAAAGTCTCATTATTATCATCATATTCTTGCTCTCCTCACCTGTGTGTAGCAATAACAAGATCCCATCCACTCTACCAATCTTGTATTTGCAGGGGATAAGAAGTACCTCAGGGAATCAGGTACTCAGAGAAGGCTGCTGTCTTCAGTTCCCTGAGGTTCACAATTGGGAGTAGAAAATTTTGGCAGTTTCTATTCCTATACAACTGACATGTTACCTAGACAATTATCTCTCTCTCCGATTTTCTCTTCAAGCTTGCATTCCAACTTAGGAAAAAAAAAAAATAAATAAAAAATAAAAAATAAAAATTGAATGTATTTTTGTGATGGCAATGCAGGACTGTAGTTGAACATGACCTCTTCCTTAGAGTTATGATGTATTTCAATTTAAATAGTCCTGTTGAAGTCACTAGACCTCCTCATACTCTAAAACTGGGGACTTTGTTAAACTATTTAACTGAGAGTGGAGAAAGAGGACAAGCTTTGTAGCTTCTATCTAAATGCCTAACGGTGAAGATGGTTACAAAGTCTGTTACACTCAGTACATTTTAGGAGTTTGTTTGTTTGTTTGTTTGTTTTGTTTGTTTTTATGTAGTTTATAATTTTGCTTAATATAAGAATCTTACTTCAGGTTTTCCTACATTAGAGAGTAAATTTCTCCCCTTTCTACTTTCTTGGTTAAGCCAATAATGGTAGATTTACTGCTTGAAAAGGGGGTAATCACTGGGGATGAAAGGTGGACAATAGCATGTGTTCTGAAGTTGCTAACATAAAATTCATTTGCATGATTAACATAAAATAATGCATATTTCCTAGCATTAGAGACAGAAGAGATTTAACTTATTAAACTGTAATGAGATGAAGTTCACTCTCATCTGCCATTTCCTAGTTATCACAGTTAATAGAGGGAAAACCAATTTAATTAAACTTCAAGAAAGGCTAATCCAATAATGTTGTGAAGTGGATTTACCTTGACTACATGTCAAAAATCTCTTCACAGTCTGCTCCTCTGAAATATATCTGATCTTTAACGTATCTACAAATTTTCTCACTGGGCTCATGAAAGGTTCAGATAGGAGAATCCTGCTGATTCAGCAGTTTTTTATGGTGAAACAGGTTGGACTTTTCAGGGCCATGTGGCTATGAAGACCCTTCTGAGGATAAGGAATCCAGAGACAGAACACAGGAGTGAAACCACACGATCCTTCCAGTCCAGAAATGATGTTCATACTTCAAACCACATAGCAAACAATGTCTGTACAGGATTTTTAAAATCCAAATATTTGCAAACATAGCATGAAAATAATCTACAAACATAGCATGAAAATAATCTCCTACTGGTATTGTAAAACCGTGTCCTTTCTGTGACCTACTCTGAATGCAATTGTACTGAGAAGATAGAACTTGCAGGCTGTTGTAGAGGCACTGATGTAAGGAGTGTATAGCACTTACAGCCAAAGAGGTGTGTAGGCTTGCATCAGCTTGTATATCAAATCATGAGCAGAAGAAGACAAAATTATACTGCACCACTGTGAACATAGGAGCAGCAGCAGATACCCATTAATGTTTTACAAAGAAAGATAAGATGTTCATATGACCGTTAGGAAGTAAAACAAAAAAGTAAATAAGGGAAAGCATAAACAGAGAAGAGAGAGGAGTAAAATACATTTTGAGATAACGTTGAGTACTGCTTGGCCTTATTATACTTACTATGCTATTTCAAAAAAGAGAGATTCACATGGGGATGGGAAATGAGGTCTTGGAGGGAAGGAAGCGGAACTTGTTCATTTGCCATTTCCGCTTATGTAGGTAGGTGGGAGGGAGGGAGGGAGGGAGGGAGGGAAGGAAGGAAGGAAGGAAGGAAGGAAGGAAGGAAGGAAGGAAGGA
>NC_048893.1:200304019-200327092 GCF_011077185.1 Oxyura jamaicensis
GAAGGAAGGAAGGAAGGAAGGAAGGAAGGAAGGAAGGAAGGAAGGAAAATTTAAGGTCTGCAAATGGTGATAGATTATTCAGCAGGTTTCATTCCCAGTTAATTAGCTAATCACAGTTAATCAGGGTTGGAGTAGTACACCTAAAGTTAAAACCGTAATCACATTTTCAAAGTTATAAAGTGCTGTGGTTTAACCTGGCCGGCAGCTAAACACCACACAGCCGTTCACTCTTCCCCCCCTCCCTCTCTGGGATGGGGGAGAGAAACGGGAAAGTGAAGCCTGTGAGTTGAGATAAAGGCAGTTTATTAAGATAGAGAGTAGTAATAATAATAATATGTACAAACAAGTGATGCACAATGAAATTGCTCACCACCCGCTGACCAATGTCCAGCCTATCCCCAAGCAGCCGCCCGCCCCCCCCACCCTGGCTAGCCACCCCTATACATTGTTTAGCATGACGTCAGATGGTATGGAATACCCCTTTGGCCAGTTTGAGTCAGCTGTCCTGGGTCTGTCCCCTCCCAGCTCTTGCTGCACCCCCAGCCTGCCCGCTGGCAGGACAGAGTGAGAAGCTGAAAAGTCCTTGGCTTAGTGTAAGCATTGCTCTGCAGCAATTAAAACATCAGCATGTTATCAGCACTCTTCTCATCCTAATCCAAAACATAGCACCCTACCAGCTACTAGAAGGAAAAATAACTTTGTCCTAACTGAAACCAGGACATAAAGCAAAGTGAAGTTGTACCTAGCAATGACATTTATGATACTAATATTCAAAATAAGATACAACAAATAGTACTTTGATTATTGGAAGTAGTGTTTATCAAATAACTGTTATTTAAAAGCAAAAAGATTAGAAGTCTAGTAGGTACTTTATAGTAGAGGAAGTTAGCAAAGTATTACATGTCTTCATGATTAAAAGTTAAATTTTATGTAAGATAGATGAATTAAAAACTATAATGGAAGGATTAAATCAGCTTTACTAACAGATTGCAAAATGTAATTGTTAATTTTGTGCAAGAAGAACTCATTACACAAGGCCACTCAACAATAACGCTCTTGTTCCACTGCTATTAAATATCCTTTTTCTTGATTTAGATGACAATATAAAAATGTTTTTTATTAAGTGAGTGGATAACACGCATACTAATATATACATGCAAAAGCCAAAAAAAGCAGTGTGACTGTAAGTCATGAAGGAAGCTTAGTTGCTATTACGAGGCAATCTGAATTTCTGAATTGCCAAGCTTAATGATCGCAGTCCAAGAAAATGGGATAATAAAGTTTTCTGTTAATAAATACATTGGGAAATAAAGAGAAGTATATTTCCTGAACAGGGATTATGGCTTGGACAGCAACAGTTCTGGAAAGAAAAATAAGGAAAAAAAAAAAAAAAAAAAAAAAGTGTAATCATAACTGGAAAAAACTTGAAGTGCTTGAAGGTAACAGATGCACCCAAAGGATTATTAGGTGAACACCTAATAGACTCCTTTATGAGAACCAGACTTTAAGACTTTAATAAAGATATTTATACTGTATCTAGTTAAATTAGATGAAAACAATGGTTTGAGTGTAGAGTGGGCTTTATGTAACCTAGATTTGATGTCACCTAGAGTTTAAATGGCTAGCTGCCTAATTCCCTCAGCAGCTATCAGAAACAGTAAATCTGCCTCCAGATGCGGACAATGAGGATTTCTGAGCAATTCTGAGCTCTGCCATTTAAAACCAACAAATCTTGAATAAGTAGTGTATTCTCTCTTTGTGCATAAGAAAATGAAATATGAACATCTTTGGATATCATCATTTGGTGATTAGATTGTAGGGAATATCTGATAATTGTCAGCTTATTCATAACTGAACACCAAACGGGAGACCTTCCTGAGGATTTTGATACCTAAAAGGATGTATTTGCAGCTTAAGATGTAAACAGAAGGTTCCCTAAAGAGCTGTTAAGACTTAATATTACTATGACAGGGAAGAGGGGTAACAGCAAAACAGAGATGGAATAACTATTTATCTTTCTATTTGTGAGGAGTGCATGTAAACTGTTGTATACTGTGTTGAGATATGCATCCTGTACAGTTCTGATACAGCATCCTCTGAAATGTTTAAAAGTTACAGTCTTTCAATATATTATCTTTCATATTTTGTGAACAAGCTCTTTTGCAAAGGAGCTTCCTTCTGCAGAGAGGGAAAAAAATAAAAATAAAAAAAAAAATAAAAAGTAGAAGGGAAGAGGAAAAGGTGTTTTTCTTCTAATTCACTTATCTTTAAACTTCTGTTTAAAAGAGATTCTAGTTTCAAATAACTGTGTAATGTCCTTTGTTGAAGAAAGTTCTTTCTATCTGGAGCCTCTAATGATAAGCTTAAGGATGTCATTTCACAGAAGTAAAGCACATTTTTTTCCTGAAATCTTTTATTGAACTGTCATCATCATATTCAATAATGCTTTTCACAACTCCACTACAATACATATTTTTATTAAGCATGGGTAACCCTGAAACATGGTGAGCAGCTTTAGAGTACTATAGATAAATGTTTTTTATTTGACTTTTATTTGTGAAGTCAAATCATATAGTGTAAAGTTCTTGTTACCTGTTTACTGAACTTATCTTTCATTGTACTGACATGCTTTTTAGCTCGTGCATCCTGATACTCACACATTCTTAAGGATGATAGCAACCATAAGGTTGAAATATTGAAGGCCATCAAACAAGGAAATGTGAAATGCTCATATCTTCATGCACTTAGCACAGGAGGCATCAAAGAAGTAATAGGAAAACAACCACATGTATCTCTGTGAGTGAGACTGAATACACTACTGAAGCTTACAGAAAGAGGAAAAATTTGGGGGATGAATGCTGTTAAGCTGGATTTTACTGTAACTGTGTGTTACAATGAAACAAAATGATTTGTAAAAAGCAATTATTTTGTTTTATTTTATATCAATTATAAATATATCAATTATAATCTATCAATTTCCAAAAATAGATTAGGGGAATTCTTTTAGGAAGTGGTACACTGATCTTTCAGGTTCCAAGAAAACTATACCAATAAAATAACTAAATATTCAACCATGTGCTTGCTGATGTACTTTTTAATATGTAGTTGTTTCTTTCTTTGTTTGTTTTCCCAATAATATTTCCTTTAAAGCTACCTTGAAAATCACCAAGATAGTTATCTTGTCTCTGATGTTCATTCATCTGTTACCATCTATGTAGGGCAGAATTTATAGGAAGTACTGCCACACAGAAATTTACATGTAAGGGCTCAAACTTCATCTATGAGATCCAACTGCTAATAATCATTTTCCTAGGGTAAGTTTTGTATCAGTGTTAAAACAAGTTATTAAATGATATTTCAGCTAAACTCTCTCAGTCTGCTCAGTTCTGTTTTGCAGATAAGAGATTATTTGAATACAAGATCATTACAGACTTTTGGGATACAGAGCACATCACCAGCTTGCCCAGTTAAGTCAGAAGTATAGATTTTGCCAGAGATAAAGCAAACCTTAACATTGTAACATATATGAAACACAGAGAAGAATTTATGCATTGAGATGGTTTTATAATTATCGGGGTAATCAATCCCAAGAGCACACAGAATGCAGTTCTTTAAAATTTATGTGCCTGATATCAAGATATTGCCAACTATGGAACATTTACCTGTCATGCAGCCTTGGCTGGAAGTCCTCCCTATCTAAGAGATGAAGATGAAGTTTCTCCACTCATATTTTATGACAGGGCAAGGGGAGATTAGGAGATAAGTAGTGAAACTATAGGTCCCATGAGGATGCAGGTGATGATTTAAAATAGAAATAATTTGCACCCAATCAAAAGATTTCAGGTCTAAACCTTCAATTTTCTGCACTTGGTGGCTGGTTACCACAACTCCAGGAAATTGAAAACCCAATATTCCATTTTAAAAAGCAGAAAAACATCTGACCTGTTACTTCTATGTTGTGCAATTATTCATTATGTTTATGTTCAGCTATGTCTTCTGCAAATGGAGGAATTACTACAAAGCTTGTTCATTATTTTAATACCAAAATAAGACGTTATAATATTTAATTTAGTAAAGCTTTTATACTGTCTCTCACAATAACTTTCTGGACAAAATGACCAAAATACAGTTCAATAAAAGCATAATAAGATGGGTGAACGATTGGCTGATGGATCAGGCCCAGAATGGGGTACAATGTAAATGGGGTTACATCAGGCTGGTGACCTGTCACTAGTGGGGTTCCGCAGGACTCCATTTTAGGACCAGTCCTCTTCAATATTTTTATAAGATATTTGGATGAAGGACTTGAAGGTTTTTTTGAAAAAGTTCACAGATGATACTAAATTGGATGGATCTATTGACTCCATTGAGGGTGGTGAGGCCTTGCAGGTATATCTGAACAAATTAAATAGATGGGCAATCACCAACAATATGAAATTTAACAAGAGCAAGTGTTGGATTCTGCACCTGGGAAGGGGCAACCCTGGCTATATGTACAGACTGGAGGACAAGATGCTGGAGAGCAGCCATACGGAAAGGGTTTTGGGGGTTTTGATCGACAGCAAGCTGAACATGAGCCAGCAGTGTGCCTTGGCAGCTGGGGGGGCAGCCGAATCCTGGGGTGCATCAAGAACAACATTGTTAGCGGGTCAGGGGAAGTGATTGTCCCGCTCTACTCTGAGCTAGTGCAGCCTCACCCTGAGTACTGGGTGCAGTTTTTGGCACCACAGTATAAGATATAAAGCTATTAGAGTGTTCAAAAGCGGGCAACAAAGACAGTGAAGGTTCTAGATAGGAAGATGTATGAGGAACAGATGAAGTCACTTGGATTGTTCAGCCTAGAGAAGGAGACTGAGGGGATACATCATTGCAGTCTACGACTTTCTCATGAGGGGGAGTGGAGGGGCAGGTGCTGAGTTCTTTTCAATGTTGACCAGTGATAGGACCCAAGGCTTGAATCTGTGACAAGGGAGGTTCGGACTGGATATCAGGAAAAGATTCTTCACCACGAGGGTGGTCGAGCACTGGAATAGTATCCCCAGAGCAGTGGTCACAACACCAAGCCTGACGGAATTCAAGAAATATTTGGACAACAATCAGGCACATGGTCTGATTTTTTGGGTCATCCTTTGGGTATGCAGGAGGGACCCACAACTCATTGACCCTTGTGAGTCCCTTCCAACTCAGTCCATTCCCACTAAATATGTCATAAAAAACACAGTAACATAGAACCTGCTCTCTGCCACAAGTGTGAATGAAGATATGACAAAGAGCAGAGGCCCCATGCCATGAGTAATGGCTCTTCAAATCCTGTATAGCAATTCTACCCTTAATCAAACAGATGTGGAAAACTGCAGTAGTAATCCCAGTTTGCTTCTGGTACTATGTATGTCTGCATAGAGGGCTTCTAAGAGAACCACAAGCATTTCTGAAATAAAACATGTTAATGGTCTGCCCTCTTGTTAGTGGAATTTGACTGATTCATCCCTTGAAACTCATGTATGGATTATTTCAAGTAAAACTGACAACATCAGACATCTGTGAACAATCCAGCTACATCTAACTTCTCTGACCTTTTCTCACAGTACCCACTGCCTTGGCAACTCCAGTCAAACCTCAGCAGAGTCTTTACTCAGCTCCCACAAATACTCTAAATCAATCAAGTACTGTAAATTCAACTCCAGACTGCTTGTTTTCTTCTCTGGTGCTCTTCCTTTTCATGTGCTTCATCCATCATTAACACCCATACTCCACAGGAGACTGGGTTACTCTGAAGGTTATTAATAGGAGTCTGAACACTTTAGGTCAGATAATATGACAGACTTTCAGAATGCATTTGTTGCTGTGGCAGTTCAGCTTCAGCTACCTACAGGGGCCGTTCTACAAACGGAGAATATTCAGGGTTTTTGTTTGTTTGTTTTTGTTTTGTTTTGTTTTGTTTTTTCAGTGACCTTCCTACAGGTCCTAAACTAGGTGAGACAAAGCTGATAGGAAGAAGCTGTGTTTTCTTCTAGAATATGTGATATGTTTAGGAATAAATGACTTCAGGAGCAGGTCTTCATGGGACAAGTCTCCACTAGTCATTTTGTAAAACACAACTGATTGTTGTTTACATCTTCCTATATTCTCTTTTCATACATTCTTCTCCAGCATAGTGCATGGTATGATTTCAGCCTCTGAGAGATATAATTATGAAATCGAAACAATACGTCTATTAGGGTCACATATCTAAAACCAGATGTGACTAATTGGTGACTGGTTTGTGCCAAAATGATAGCATCAAATTTAAGGAGGATCGTCACATTCATTTGCCCACAGAAATTTAATGCTTTTATTTATATAACAATGAACTTGAAAAACATGCTTGTAGAACAGCAGTGGAGTTCACTGGAAATGTAGAGAAAATCTGGATTAATCTCATTTGCAAATTATTTGCATGAAAATAATTACCTAGACATAGCAAATTATTATTATTATTTATATATTTAAAGCTACAGCAATCCTTATTACTGAATAGAATTGATTTTGTAATTCTTTTGATAAACACTCATCTGTAAAATACGAGTACTATAAAATAATTCAGCTTATATTTAATGAATAAGTGAATGTAGTTTCAGGCATGTGAAAATCATTAGATATATGTGTAAATTTACATTCCCATGCACATAAAATGCCATATATGTCCTCTATAATTCTGGATTTGTATGTTAATGTGTGAGGTATTAATTGTGAAAATATTCAGCTGGAATGTAAGTCTGTCCTGGTCAAGAAATATGCAAGTGTATCCATGACCTGGTGAATCTGGAGGTGAGCTCTCAGGCATTTTAGCTTCCTCTGGGCTTATCCACATGCGATCTGGTTTATGAATTTGTCTTTTCATTCTCCATTCACTTGACTTTTATACAAATATTGGGGAAATTCAGAAAACATAACAATCTATAATTCAATGAAATCTTTCCTTT
This sequence comes from Oxyura jamaicensis, assembly GCF_011077185.1. NCBI lineage: Eukaryota > Metazoa > Chordata > Aves > Anseriformes > Anatidae > Oxyura > Oxyura jamaicensis. The sequence continues at coordinate 200,310,982 of NC_048893.1, forward strand.
ATCTTGTCTTAGACTTTATGAACTCAAGAACACAGAATAAGCAAGGAAACAAAAGGAATTTTATGGCTGCATATGCTGTACTCTTTACAGCACTGCATTCTTGCTGCCAGAAAAGGGTTGTTGTCTTATTATTGTTATTACTTTTTTTTTTTTTTTTTTTTTTTTTTTTAGTATTTCCATTATAAAATATTTGAATGGTTTAATGCAGCAGACGTTTTAAGTCTTAAATTGCAATCTATGGAAGTTAAACTTTTATTAGAATGATTTTGGAAATGTCTAAAAATAACTTTTTCTTCTCCCTCAGAGAACCTGGGCACCTGTTTCAGACAGACACTTTCTCCAAAATAGTTCATATACACCCAATTCGAGAAGAAAATGAAACTTAATATTCTGCCTTCCTCTCCTTTATAGAGTCTTCACTGTGGTAGCGGTGGGGAGGTTTTCTCTGCTTTTTACCAAATACATAAAGTATAAAAGCTAGGGAGTTGTTATCTATGAAATATCTGTGATAGTTGGTGTTACCTTATTAGATAAAAGGCTATTATTTCTGTATCCACCTCTCTGCTAGGGGGTAAGAAACCTGGTTCCAGACATCCTGTATGAGAACGCAATTCTATTACTTCCTAATATGTAAATTCATATAAAATGTTTTAGAATATTTCTGATTTAATTAATATTTCATATGAACAGCATATAATTATTTTAGTAGCTCAATGAAAGGTCTGAAGAATTTGGTTTGTGGACAACTTTGCTTTTTAAATTTGCAGCTTGCTAAGTCAGTAACTAAATCCACGTTATTTTCACATCTTGGGTCATAAATTGTTTACAAAGTAGACATATAAACTTCCTAGGCAGCTTGTCTCTAGTGCTTTGATAATCTAACACTGCACAGATTGATGAAGAATTGCATTTCCAATAAGACTATGAAAAATTAGATTGAGCTGCATATTTAAGGGGGCAATTTTAAATAAATGATGAGTTAAAAATAGCTTTGAGGTGCTGCACATTTCTCCTTGTTCTTTGCTCTCCTGCCAGTTTTTCATGTATTGCCCAAGAGAACCACAGAACAGCAGGACCTGAATGTACAAACACTTTCCCTGTTTTTATCTTCAAGCAAGAGAGAAGCCCTGTTGTGTCAACAGGGCTCCTTATATGCTAACTGCTCAGAGTGGCATGATTTGTATGCTTGCCTGTGATTATGTACTGGTTTGGATTTAGGCAAGGGAAAACAGTAAATCTAACTTAATTAAAAAGGTTAGTCAGATGTATGAAATGCACTAGCTAAATGCATTATTAGATTTATTTTTCCTCTATTCTTTTAAGAGAGAAACATCATAAGAACTGATATATTGTTAGATAGTGGAGATAGAATAAAGCAACAAACTGTCAGCATCGTCTCTTTAAAGGAAACTGGTTTTGAATTTAAGGTTTTATGTCAGAATGTAAGTTCTTCTCAGTACATTACAGTGGGTAGAACTTTCAGTGTCAGATTTTACCCTCATGACCTCTTAATTCATAGAGTTAATTCCACTTCTGAGCTGCCTGAGTTAAATCTGTTATTTGTACATGAGGCTGGCTGCAGATGTCATTAATAAGTACTGAGAACTCCTGTTATTCTGAAAGGGGAAATATTGTAATGAGGTGGGACATCAGAACATGACATACAGCTGCTGTGTGTGCTGTGTTGGTATCCTTGAAACGATTCTCTCTGTGGTCTTGAGTAGCTAATAACAAGCATGATAGCCTTCATTCTGCCACACTCTCCTGGACAGGGTAATTAATGTAAACATGTGAGAAACCATAACTGACATTCTGATCAATGAAGGTCTGCTTGTCAAACTTGAAAATGCCTTTGAAGTAGGTTCCCAGGGGCTGTTCCAATATGACTGAAGTGGCACGTCACGTGGAAGCCTTCAGCTGATCTGCTACACAACATGCAAGCCATGATACAGCGAGTCATTAAGACTCCAACATTTTTATCATCTCCTTCTCACAGCAATAACTGCAGTAGATTTCTGCCTGAAGAAAAGAACTCACATGAGTTCTTTAATCAAAACAATGTGACAAACTTTATATACATTATTATAATGAAATGGGCTTTGTTTGCCAGTTAAAATTAGGCTACCACAGCCTAGAAACAGCCTAAAAATGTAGAACAATATCATAAAAGAAGGAAACATTCTACTATTCTATCTGGACGAGGGCATTGAGTGCACCCTCAGTAAGTTTGCAGATGACACCAAGTTAGGTGCGAGTGTCGATCTGCTCGAGGGTAGGAAGGCTCTGCAGGAGGATCTGGAGAGGCTGCACCGATGGGCTGGGGTCAACTGCATGAAGTTTAACAAGGCCAAGTGCCGGGTCCTGCACCTGGGGCGTAATAACCCCAAGCAGAGCTACAGGCTGGGAGATGAGTGGTTGGAGAGCTGCCAGGTGGAGAAGGACCTGGGAGTGATAGTGGACAATTGGCTGAATATGAGCCAGCAGTGTGCTCAGGTGGCCAAGAAGGCCAATGGCATCCTGGCTTGTATCAGAAATAGTGTGACCAGCAGGGCTAGGGAGGTGATCATCCCCCTGTACTCGGCTCTGGTGAGGCCGTACCTCGAGTACTGTGTTCAGTTTTGGGCCCCTCGCTACAAGAAGGACATCGAGGTGCTTGAGCGGGTCCAAAGAAGGGCGACGAAGCTGGTGAGGGGCCTGAAGAACAAGTCCTACGAGGAGCGGCTGAAGGAGCTGGGCTTATTCAGCCTGGAGAAGAGGAGGCTCAGGGGCGACCTTATCGCTCTCTACAGATACCTTAAAGGAGGCTGTAGAGAGGTGGGGGTTGGCCTGTTCTCCCACGTGCCTGGTGACAGGACGAGGGGGAATGGGCTAAAGTTGCGCCAGGGGAGTTTTAGGTTAGATGTTAGGAAGAGCTTCTTTACTGAAAGGGTTGTGAGGCATTGGAACAGGCTGCCCAGGGAGGTGGTGGAGTCACCATCCCTGGAAGTCTTCAAAAGACGTTTAGATGTAGAGCTTAGGGATATGGTTTAGTGGGGACTGTTAGTGTTAGGTTAGAGGTTGGACTCGATGATCTTGAGGTCTCTTCTGTGATTCTGTGATTCTATTCTATCTGATGAGATAAATCTTTATTTTCCTAAGAGATTGAACTTTCCAAACACTACAGCCACTGAATTCCATGGAGCACCTCTTTCTACCTTGACTTTGACTACAAGAATTGAAAAAAATATATATAAATATAAATGTCCATTATTGAAGTGTAACAGAGAAGAAAGAATAACTGTTACATGTATTTTTCATTTTGATGTATTAATTTAGTTTTAGAAAGGACTATTTATTGCTTTCATTGTTAACAAAAGGATTTACGAAGAGAAGAATTAAAAGATGAAAGAGAATATTTAGCAATCCACATGCAAATGTGAATAAGCACCAGTATAATAGTGTTAACAAATACAGCCTTGTGATTTTTTCTGGTATATGGAAAGGCACAAAGCAGATTTCAAACTCTGGTCACCATATACAGAATACCTCCAGTGTTTTTAATGACTTTATGGAGAAATAAACTCAAAATATTCTGCATTACTAAATTTTGTTGGGATTATGACTTCAGCAAAACACGTAACTGCGATTAGATCTTCCTTAAGCATACTTGAATGTTTGTTGAATCAGGACTCTGACTGATTTGCTCAAGATCACTCTTGAATAAGTACTCAGCAGGGAACCCAGACAGAACAATAGCTTAATTGCACCTGAAACAAATGAATAACACACCATATATTCTTTTCTGCTGTGGAATCTGCACCTTAAGTCAACCAACTGTGTATAATTAGGAATAGAGTGAGATCTCTTTTCTGCAACACACAGTGACAGATAGCAGCAGATGAATTTGCTGGGTAAAAAATTAGTTCTTTTACTCTGTAATTTCAGCACTTAACAATGTACAGGATTTTTATTTTAATTTTTATTTTAATTTTTGTGTATGGATTTTATTTTTTGTGTATGCCATGATTTTTTTTATTTTTACTTTTTCACCAGGTCATAAAGGGAAATTTAGTAAATACATTACGTAATAAATGTCAAATCCCAGGCTGCTGTTTAACAGCAGGACAGTTTAAGGACATAGGTGTGATGAGAGCTGTGCAGTGCAGTGGTGCTCATATTTGCATGCGTTACAGTCTCAGCAGCTCTCTGTGCTGAATGTCCCTTATCATGTCCTTTCCTTATAACTTCAACCCCAGGCTAGTATCAAACGTGAAAATGGTAAAAGAAAAAAATTGTTCTGGTGATGGTGAAATCAACAAGGATGCAAATAACAAGAAAGCAGATGTAAAATACTCAGAAAAGGATTTGATAAAAAGTGCAGGCATGCACTGAAGCAGTTTGGGGAGGTATGAGGACAGGGAAACAGAGATCCACTGCTGAGGAGGGGCCAAAGGATTCCTCTGGGTAGGGCACTTGGGACAATATGGGCTCTAAGTGTTAAAGAGCCTGCTGGTTGAAAAAAAAAAAAAAAAAAAAAAAAAAAAAAAAAAAAAGGAGAAAGCACACAGAACAGAGAAAAGGAAACTGGAGCTACTTACTAGTCATAAATCAATGTCTCAGAAGGTCTGCCGGCCTTCCAGGGATGGGGAAATTGAGAGTTTTCTTCCCAGGATGCCTTCCTTTCAGATTATTACTGCAAACTGGCAGGTGTCTCAACCTTTAAGGGCCACTAACTCCCTCTCCCTGAGCCTGTTGTCTGAGCTCTTAAATGCCAATAAATCAAAAAAAAAAAAAAAAAAAAAAAAAGACATTTCTAAAAATAGCTCTTTTACCCATCCTGAGATAATTACAGCCCAGGAGAATTAAAAACATTAAGCATATACGAAGCCTTATGAAGCCCCTGGGGTATGATTTATCTCACAATAACCATACCCCTTGCCTGTCTGTCCTGGCTAATTATCAAATATTTTTTCTGTTTCTTCACCTCCTGATTCTTAACTCCCCTTTCTCCTCCCTGTAGAGGATACCTGTGAAACTGAAAGCTGATAAAAGAAACGAGGGAACAATAGCTTAAAAATTCCCATTGTTCAGTTTCTGGTGGAAGAGTTCCCGGGTCTCAGAGTGAGAGAGAGAAAATCCCCAAAGGTTTCTCTGGCTCCTTGTTATCGATCTCAGAGCACCGAAACAATTTAGGCACTGCTGTGAGTAAATACAGAAAATAATAACAAATGAAGGATTGCAAAATGGTAATGGAACAGATGGAGAAAAATATCTGGAGTTTCATTCTGTGGAGGGATGACTGCTAACTCCAATGGGAAATGGTTGGAATAAACTCTTTTTTAAGGAATCCTTCTGTAGAGGGCTTGAATTTCTGTTGAGATTGAGGAGGCATTTTAAAGCATTTTTAGGCATTTTTACTTCTCTTACCTCGCAGGATACTTGGTGTTTCAGTACTGAGAACAAATACAAAACTACGGGTGTTGGTCTTTAAGGACAGTCCCTCTAAGTCATACTGCAAGGGCATGTATGGCCAGAGAGCAATATATATATATATATATTTTTTTTTTTTTTGGGGGGGGGGAACACTTTGAATACTTAATGAATAGAAAACAATGCTCTGGCTTTTGGCTAACTGGTCAACAGCAAAAGGAATCAGTGAACATATATTTCTCCAAATTCTTTTTAAGATCTATTTAATTGTTTCGTTATGAACCAGTCTGTAACACTACCCTCCACACAGCAAAACTGTCACTTGAAGTGTAACCTAATTCTGAAAGGACAAGAGGAGAAAAAGATGCACTTACACTGAGTAGGATAAAGATTTAAGCCTTATCTTCAAGACAACAGTGAACTTCCTTGATATATGTCCTCAACTAGAAATACAAAATTGCCTGTTATGGTGATTTGGTACTTGCTTCTGAACTAGCTAGCTGTCAGTGGCCATGGCCAGAGGCAAGGTACTGCATTAGATAAATTGTTCATCTGATCCACTATGTTGATAGTTTCCCTAAGAAAACTGGACTTTGTTCTTATTCATCAATTCAGCTAGCTGCAATAACTTAAGAACTTATTATTCCTGTACTATTAAAAGATATCTAATTAAATCCATCCACATTCTTCAGTATCACATATAATAATTACTTTAGTGTTGCATATTTTAGTGTTGCATAAAATTATTGCCTTTTTGAATGTTAATTCTTGTACTGACTTTTGTCTCCCCTGCCTCATTCTTATCCTCACCCACATGTTTATGAAGAAGTATTGGCAAAGTGGTTTTCTAAGTTGTTAATTAGACTGCTGTGTACAGAATATTATTCCTTCATTACAGAAAATTATAAAGTTATGCTTTTCCAAAAGAGGCAGAAGAACTTCAGTGCATGCCTTTCTCTTTCATTTGCTCTATGAATGGTTTTCAAAACCCACAGGAACCAGGAAGCAGAAAGTTTGATAATATAATGACTTTTTAAAATTATTTATTTATTTATTTATTAGTTGGACCTGAATATTCAAAAAGCTATTACTGGATTTGATCTGAGATTTAGCCAAATCTGTTCCATAGCCACATGTCAGATGATTAACTTTATGTTACTAGTTTGGAAGTTCTGACTTTCAACCAGAAAGGTTGAATAATACCAGCTACTTCATTAAATTTAGAAGATAGGCCAGTCGTGTTTCTGGATCCTTTTCCAAGCTTTTGTGAATAATGCTGGGAGTAAGATAACAGTTCTGATATACTGGCATTTAAGCGGTATCAGAAAACAGAGTATCTAGTCTAAATGAAGCTCTCTTTAACAATAATGGAAAACATAGTAAACAAATTCACAATTTATGAAACCATTAATGAGGAAAGGTCTTCAATACAGAATGATTCTCTTCTCTTCATAATCTTAAATATTATTTATTTGGGGGGTGGGGATGGAGGGAAAGAAGATATAAACAATTATAGAAGAATAGAGATGGATTTTTTAAATGGTGGCAGAGAAAATGAAATCAGTAAGTATTGTTGAGGTCACCCATGGAACTCTAAATTTCAATGTGACTTATTTTCAACATATAAGACAAATTCTAAATTGAAAAGCAAAAATAGGGAGAACAAAATAAATAATTAATCTGTGACAGAGACCTTTAAAAGAAAATAATCAGTTTTAGTTCTTGGGGGTAGTGAGACAGGAGAGATTTATTTTCAGTTATGTCAGATGGGTTTCCCATACTGAATACCCAAGATACCCCAGCAGCCCCATAAGCTTATAAAGTCATTCTCATTGACTGTTGTAGGCATTGGATTGGCCCAAAAGACAAGAATGTGCAGAGGATAATGAGACTAGGAAAAAAAAAAAAAAAAAAAAAAAAAAAAAGTGCAAATATTTTTTATTGATTTTGATATGAGCCTGGGCATAAGTACATTAATTTATTAGAAGATGGGATAGGGATTATTTTATACATTTAAAAATGACTCTCCAAGCTTCATTGTGTGTTTTTGTAAGTTCATATACTATTTAAATAGTATCTATAGCTTTAGCTGTGCTAGCTAGGTGCCTTCTCCCAGTGTAGATTTTCCTTCACATATTTTATTTATTTATTTATTTATTTATTTATTTATTTATTTATTTATTTATTTATTTATGTTCGATCTCTTTGTTAGAGAACTAGCAAGTTACCAAGAGGAAAAGTGAAAGTCAGGTTACCTTGAGTCACCAGAAGAAGCACCTCAGCCCTATTTCAGGGAATCTTCTGTATTCCTTACACATTTGAACATTAAATCTCTCTCTGAGGGAGAAAAAAAAATAAAAAAAAAAAATAAAAAGGTACAATATCAATGTGTACAAACTGCCAAGCACAGCTGAAGAGAGCTTGAAGATGTTAAGTAGAAAGCAGTGCTCTGAACTGATAATTTTCAGAGCTACCTCTTCTTCTAGACATGTTAGCTGTATACAAAGATTAGAGTTTTAGGAATAAATTTACAAAGCTCAGGGAATCAAACAGTTGTTCAAATCTATTGTCTGCTTTTAAAAAATCTCAGCCGCAACTGTTTCCTTTTCAACAGGGTTGTGTGCTATGCTCTGTTTACATTCTGAAAACACTGATGGAAAAAAGTTATTTATTTTGGGACAGAATTAAGGCTGTAGTGCTGTAGTAGTGTGATGAAATATGCATTTCCATCTGTTTGATCAGAATAATCCTCTTACATCCATAATGTATGCAGTGTAAGCTTTATGATATCTTTAGCCATTAATTCCCCTGATATTGTTTGAGATTTAAATATAATGCAACAAATTAGTGCATGGTTACACTTGGTGACTAAGTTTTTTTTTTTTTTTTTTTTTTTTTTTTTAATAATAATAATAAGAAGAATAAACATGAAATTTCCCAGGTTGTGTTTCTTTGCTTAAAAAGGATGAACTAATTTAATAAATTTCTGGAAGTGTTTAAGGCCAGGTTAGATGAGGCTTTGAGCAAGGTGATCTAGAGGAAGGCATCCCTGCCAATGGCAAGTGGGTCGGAATTAGATGATCTTTAAGGTCCCTTCCAACTCAAACCATTCCATGGTTTTATGATTCTATGAAATCAAAAGAATGGACAAAGCAGTGGTTATAAAGCATATTTTATTTCCCCTCTTGTTTTGAGATTAACCCATGGAGCAGTCTGTAGGTTTAAAAGCACTACTTGCAAGTATAAAACCAGTGTGCTTTTCAGAAAATTTGCACTGTTAGAACTACAGCACTAAAAAAAAAAAAAAAAAAAAAAAAAAAAGTCTGCCCATTATCTCACCTTTCACTGTTGAAAGATTTCATCAATAGCAGAATCTCTTTTCCACTGCCACTTTTATAAAACTTTAGTGTAGCCATGTGAAGGTACCTTCCCATCTCACCTTTACAAAACACTCCTGATAATGTGTTTCTTCTCATGGTAGGAGCCACCTTCGTTCTTAAGAGAACCATTCAATTAACTTTTTATTTTTTATTTCAGATTTGTTGTCACAAAACAGGGGTGGAAATGCTCTCCTGCTTTATTTAACCAATATTCTTCACTGCCTTTCTTCTTTTTTCTTCACTGTGTTACAACCAAACTGTACCCACCTTTGAACTCACAGCTTCGAACTTGAATGAAAATTTCCTACTTGTTCTCTTTTTTCCTTCTCTCTCTCTCTCTTTTCTCTCTCTCTCTCTTTTTTTTTTTTTTTTTTTTTTTTTTTTTTTTTAAATCTGTGTCATTCCCACAATATTTTTTGTTGTTAGATAGATTCTTGGAGTTTTCCAGATCAAGTTCTTAGCATGGTCCTGACACAAATAAGAAGCTATATAACTCATAGTTATTCTTTAATTTTCTTTTCACTGCAATGTAAATATACTCCTTTGAACTTTTAACAACCCATCTGCTTCTTGCCAGACTACAGGAAGACTGGTCCCAGAAACAAGCTACAATTCTGTTTTAAGTCTACCTGAAAAACTGATAGCATCATCAGTAATGGCAGCACAATAATGCCCTTTGTGTCGCTGTCTGCAAGTCCCAAACTGAGAAAAGATGTTTGCATTGCCAATAAAGAACAGCTCTTAAAGAATACTTTGTTGACATTATTAGCATTTTAAACAAAGATATACTTTGTCAGAACACAATACTCATATCTTGTCCTGTCTCTGGAAGGTAATCCTGTCTTAAACAATTACTTTTAAATAGGTCTGAAGATTTCTGCCACAGTCACATATGGATTTATTTAAAGGTCATATGTGGTAGATGACCAATTTTTACTGGTCTCTTGGGTAGTGGTTTCAGTCAGGATTTACTCTGTCAGACTTTCAGGGTCGAAGGTAATTGCTACACTCCCTTAAAAGTGAGGCACTACCAAGGAATAAAAGACATGTTTGTGAACATAGAAAAGAGACATCCATTGTCCATTATTCATAAAGCAAACTGCTTGCTCACCAAGTATACACTGAACAAACTAAATGGATGTACACACGAAGGGTCAAAAATTTTACAACACTCCCCCTCCAACTGTCTGTCATAGTATCTTTATTTGTTTAGTCTATAAAACAAAAGCAGTAATCAAAATGCAACTCCCCTTTAAAAATACCGTTTTGTAAAATCCTACTTACTCCTGTGATAGGAAAATAAACTAGTCTGGTTTAATATAATTATTAAGACAGTAGACCAAATGCTGCCTATTATTATTGTGTCAATCCCCTCAACAAAAACTAGACAAGTAGATATTTTGCTTGAGCAACTAATTTTTCCTAACCATTTTTTGCAGCATGGATTTTTGTTTAGACAAGGTAAATATTAGGTGTTACTTATGTACTTTTGAGAAGTTAAAAGAGTTTTTGCCTCTCATTTTCTACTTTATCACTTTCTTTTCTTTGATGCAGTTACTAATAACTGAAATCCTACAAAAAAAAAAAAAAATACTATGTTGTAATGTATTTGCAATATATTATAAAACACTGATATTTAGGGATATTTATTCCAAAAATCAACTGCAATTTATTTACTAATTTGTATTGAGGGAATACTCTGAAATTCAGTTTGCTTTTGTCTTGTTCACTACTGCTCAGTAGATACATAACTTCTTTCCTCCATCCAAACTCTCTTTGCATTCTTAGCCTGAAAAAGAATACATTTATATATGTTTTTTGTTTTGTTTTGTTTTCCCAGTGTTGTGGTACCAGCCGTTTTTAAAGGATACGATGAGATTTTACAATACTTCCATAAATTTATAGCCTCTATCAAGTCTCTTTAAATAACTTCTCTCCTCTATGTAAAACATTACACAGATTACGCAGCCATCCAGATTGTTCTATGGCTGTTCTGTAGGTTTGTAGGTTAAACTAACAACTAACAATTAACTTTTTATTCTCCTTTTAAATAATACTCTATCAAAGCAACAAAGAGTTGGACATAAAAGACATGCCAATAACATCTGTAGTAATACCTCCTTTACCATGAAATTGTATTATTCTGAATCATTAGCAACCTAATTAGGAGCAAAGCATGGTAAAAAGTAGTTTGTCAAAGTACTTCAATATCACATGTTCAGGGAAGATCTGGAAATCTTGATAAAGATAAGATGCTTGTGGATCTGAAATTCAAATTTGAATTAAGATTTCAGCATGAATCACTGACTAAAAAATGGTTTAGATCTCTGACCACATTTGCCTTTTGTTTTCTCTCTCTCTTTTTTATTTATTTTTTTACTATAATAATATTCAGTACAATTAGTTTTTTGTTGATGTTGTTGTTTTTAAAATTAACTTTTGACATAATGGACATATTTGGCTCTTAAAATGTCTCCTTGTAGTTTATGACATAGTTTAGAAGTTTTTTTTTTGTTTGTTTGTTTGTTTTTTTACTTATATATATATATATATATAAATTCATTCTATACGAGTCAGTAATGTGTCAGTTTATTGATGCATACTCTATCTCACATTTTACCTTGAGCTTCTAACAAACTTCAGAGCCTTCACATAATGTGTCTTGCTGGCACTTAATGTCTTGTCACTGGCTGGCCAGTGTTGGTGTCTGAGTTTTCTTTGCCTTTTCAGACTTTTTTCATGCACTCAACAGTATCTTTATAGAGCTTCTGCTCAGTGAACTAAATAAATGCCTAAATCCAAAGGAAACACCAACGACTACCACAAGAGAACGGTAATTGTCAGAGCAAGAACGTGTGTAGCAATGCTGGAGGCAGCTGGCTTCTGGCATCCTTTATTTTATTCTCAGAATGAGAACTAAATCCCTGGCAAAGTCTTCTTGATGGTCAAGGAGACACCTTGAAAGATTTCCCTCTACAAAACTTTGCTTAGAGCAAGACACAGGAAAGCGGGGTAACTGGTCTGCATTATAACCATAAGCGGTCCTGATTTGATTCCTCTGAAAATAATAATAATAATAATAATTTCCAGCTTGGAATTTACCATAAACACAAAAGCCTTCCAGTGTTGCTTCAATTGTGAGGAGTATTGTTCTGTTTTAAAGTAAGAAACATTGGCCCAAAAATAACAGGTCAAATTCCCTTCTGGCATAACTCCATTGATTTCAGAGAAAAAATGATAGGAGAGAACTTGGCCAAGACCTAAACAGAATCTAAATTAGATGTGAATAAAAGTAAAACTTTCTCTTTCTTTTTTCTCTTTTTCTCTTTCTCTTTTTTATTTTTATTTTTATTTTATTTTATTTTATTTTATTTTATTTTATTTTATTTTTTGTCACTCTCCAGAGACCACAGAGACCACAGGTATTAATTACTATAGTTTTACTAATTTCCAACTGAGCCATGACAACTTACATAGGTTGAAGAAGTAACCCTAGGTAGCAATATTATTTTTCAGGAATGAATCATAGAAATAGAAGAATGCTCTGCAGGGCTGTCAGAAGAAGTTGCACTTAATTTGACATATAAAGAACAGTAGGACGAATACTGCCACAATGCTATCAGTTAATAATTTCTTTTAAATAATTTGAAAATGAAGCTTGCTTCAGGGAAATGAGATGGTCTTTTTGTTTCTCCCCAGAACAACCTTCCTAGGTTAGATCAGAAGTCTGCCAATATCCCATTTCAAACTATGATCAAAAGTGAGTAAGTAGGGAAGAATTGTAAAAATACTGTAAACAGGTAGCAATCCTTCCCCAGAATGCTTTTACAGATTCCAATATTTTGAAGCCCAAGCCTCAAAAGAGAAGCTCAAGCCAGATGAATTGCACTTCACCAGTGGAGCCATAGCAGTTGCAAGTAAAAAATCAAGTCAACTTCAAGATGAATATATAATTAATTCTCTAAAATCCAGGCACTACAGAATTCAGATTTTATTGCACATTTGCAACACATTTATTTTTATGTCTTACATTTTCTTCCAGATATGATGTTCACTCTAACAGAAAATAACATTTGACATGAGTGTTATCAGAAGTGTTCAATGCAAGTAACTGATGCTACTGAAAAGCTTAAACCAACGTCAAGATTCTGACCCCAGTTAACTCAGTAGAAAAGCAATTATAAAGTCCTTTGTATTTCAATGTGACCAACATTTTATACTAATGAACATTTGTGAGGCTTACTTTTACAAAGCTTTTTACATTTGGAGATTCATCATGTCTTTTGTAACTGATGTTACTTTAAAACCTGTGTTCTACTTTTGGGGCTTTGGGAGACAGCATCAGTCCATGAACAACTGAATGACTAGCACCTCACCATGGAAGTGAAAATTAGATATAGAAATGATTGTAAAATCCAAAGTCCAGTAACACAGGTAACATGATATATAAACAGTAGGTGCAGGGTGAACAAATTGGACTAGTGATGTGGGGACTTTGTTTTGTTTTGTTATTATTTTACATGACCATATCTGCAATCTCACTTGCAACATTACAGTCAATTTATGAAAGTTAAAGTGAAAACAGTGTTCATAACAAAAAGAACAAAGTCAGTGTTTGTTCTGCCAAAAAAGCCAAAGTTGGCTTTTTAACCGAACTTGAAGACCACAGCAGTTCTCAGCTGAGGAGGGCATCACTACAAAGGGCAGTGAGACAGTAAGAAGCATAAGTGAGAAATATTTGCCAGTGTTTATTCAATCATTTTTAACCATTTATTTTTAACCTTTTCATTGCACTAGATTTTTCTTACCTTTAAAAAAATAACTTTATAAATAAATATGTTACTTTATTTTCTTTCAATCTCCTATTCCAACAGATTTTAAACTTTTTTTTATTATTTATTTATTATTTAAGCATTACAAAGCCCATTGAAACTGAAGAAAAAACAAACATACACACCGATATGGTGGTTATAATTGAGAGATTAGAACGGTACTACTAGAGACTTGTCTGAGTTAATATTGATCTAGGAGGTAACAGCAGGGCTGGACCAGTTTTTGAAAGCATACAATCAGAAAAGTGTTACTTCCATTAAGGAAAGCACAGCCTGCTTAAAAATGCAATAGAACAGTTGTAAGTAAAAATAAAGAGGGGAAATAATATATTCTGATTCTTCAGTGAAGATGCTTATGTTTGCTTTGTAATACTATAACGAAATAGTGTTCTGTATTTTCCGATATGCTTTTAGGAAAGTATTGCGGAATTAAGATCTTGCCATGTTGTTTTGTCAATTTAAGTTTCCATAGAATTTTAGCCCAAGTGCCTAGGATCCATTATATAGGTTCTATTATTTCTGTAATGACTTACCCCCTTGCTAAGAAATAAATTCACTCTTGGCAAACATAATTTCACTACTATTACCAGCAGTTATTTTCCTATTGAAATAAAAGTTCAGTGCTGACTGGAAGGCCTTTACATTCAAAAGGTCTTCAGCTCCATTGGAAAATAAAATAGCTTTCTTTGGAAACTGCTAAAAGAACAGAGAAATGGTCATGATACCTGCTACCTTATTAAGTTATTTATGCCTGTTTAAGGCTGTACATCGTAGTACAAAAATATTGTATTTATGAATGCAAAATATAATTAAAATTGGTTTAATTAAACAATACAATTGTATTTGCTCATGTTCAGTTCAAAAAGGAAAATAAATAAAATTAACCATTGTAGAAGCCTCATTGATTTGCACAATGACAGAAGTCATTAACTGAGCTACTGTTAAATAACACTCACGTTGTTCCCAGAGGAAATGTGCCTATACTGTAGGTCTGTGATATATTTTATTTTTGATGCATGATATGCATGAAATGTCCATTCTGTTGACTGCTAGTACAATCAGAAGGACATATTTTGACAACTAAATAGCAAACTTAAATATGACTTTCTTTTTAGTGCTTTAGAATGTATATATTTATATTTATATTTATATTTATATTTATATATAAGCTTACATGTGTAATACAACTCTACTGAAGTTTTAAAATATCTCAGATGGCTTAACCACACTATATCATCACTCCCTGCATCTAGGTAAGTGGCATCATGTCCATTAAGTGTAAGTGATACATGCGGCTCTGTTAGGATATATTGTTTCAAAAATGTCTTCAGATGTTATCGCAGGTAATTGTCACAGCAATTGCCACTGAAAATGCATAGAACAAGCAAATTCAAGGAAATGAGGACTTTTCTTTGTCTTGGGGAACAGAGTATATTTATTTTATTAACATGCAAAGTCAGTTAAACTGTTAAACTTTGCATGAAATTTTGTTTGGGGAAAGATCAAAATGTAGTTTTAGTATATAATTAAGAAAAATCTGTTAGAAGATACCGCTTTGCAGTGTTATAGTGATCATTACTGAAGGATTTCAAAGCACTTTACAATTACTGGATGGGTTTTTCAGTTAGCAGAAATCCCTTTTATGTATAGATTTATTGAAATTATTTTAACTGATTTATAAAAATATTATAACATAAGAAAAAATTCTGATATCAAAGTGCTTGGTATCACTATGTCCATTACAGAAGAGTCTATGTCCTTTACAGAAGAGTGGAATGAGGGAGAAAGATGTTAGAAAGCAATATTAATCTTATCTATTTTTAGGGGTGAGATTCAATTTAAGATTAAAACATCTAAATTTAATAATAGTCCATTGTGGGGCTTGTTTTCCCAAGGTAAGAGTGCTCATAATGCCCTAAGATGCTAGGCATCCACAAGGAGCTGGCACAGGCACAGGAATTAGAAGAGAATGGCAACTAATCATGAGGTATTTCAAAATTACTAGACACATATGTTTATGGTGTGACTTTCCCAACAAATATTTTCTATAAACTGAGCTGGATTACCTTCTATGCTCCTCTGTGTGATTAATGAAGTTGACCAAATGCAGGTGCCTGGTGCCAGCTAGATTGCTCCATCTGGCATGAAGCTGCCACTCCACAAAATGTAATGTCCCCTGGTCTCTGTTATTTTGTTATTTCTGACAGCTTCATATAGATTTCCTGGACACCTATTCAATTAGCAGTTTGCATTTATCCCCAGGCAGATAAATCCCCCCCCCCCCCCCGCGCCCACATGGACTATAATGGGGTTTTAGACACATAACATACATACAGAGATCTACATTTAGTATCTGGAGCTTAACTAGGTGGTCATTGCTGAGGCACCCACTTTGAGGGCACTTAGCAGTTATTAGAGAAAATCATCCCTTTGGGGATATGAATGTCGATCTGCTCGAGGGTAGGAAGGCTCTGCAGGAGGATCTGGATA
>NC_048893.1:200327492-200330513 GCF_011077185.1 Oxyura jamaicensis
TGGACTCGATGATCTTGAGGTCTCTTCCAACCTAGAAATTCTGTGATCTGTGAATCATCTGTCCAGTTTTTGCATTTGCTCTAGAATGAGAAGAATCATGCCTTACAAGTATCTAAAGTCAGGTGATAGAAATGCAGTATTTCAAGCGCTACAAGATATTATAGCTAAGAAAACAGAACTTACAGTATTACAGAATTGTCAGTCAGAAATGGAGTAATTTTCACAGCTAGCCTCTGTGAAAGCTTAAACCCTACAAACTCTTTTGTGTTAAGCAGGTGATTTCCTCAAAGTGATAAATGAAAACAATACATGCTAGTTGCTCCCTAATTCATGTCTATTAGTGTGCAGAACAGGTGGCCCAATCTTGAAAGGGAAAGTATTTTATTTCAGTCATGTAAGAAAGAAACAAAATTATGGTGGAGACAGGTAGAAGGGTAAGCTTTTTGTCCCTCTTACTTCAGGGTTAGGCATGGTGTTTACGATGCTTCCAAGCTCCAAGAAAAGCATATCTGAATTCTTCATTACATTTGCCTAGGTCTGTCTTATTGTGATGTGCATATAACTGTATTTTTATTAGTCTTTGTCTTCTTCCTGGAGATGTCATAGAAAGACAAAGCATATTACGGAAACAGGCATTCTTTACTTAATTATAATTTAGATCTCAGCATTCCCATCATTTGGAGGAAGTGGGAGGCTAGGAGGGAGAATTAGTTTAATTTTGAAGTTAATGTAATTCTCTATCAGAAAATAAAAACAAAACAGAACAAAGAAACAAAAAAAAACTTCTTACTCTCTTTGTTCACATCAAAATAAATTCTTCATGTTATTCAAAACATTCCCTCACTCTTACACTACAGTACACCTAAAAAGACTCATCACCGAGTTTATGTGAGGTTTGACTCTAAGACTGGTCAAACCACATTTGTTTAAGGAAATTGAAAACTATGGTTATTGACATTCTGGCAGACAAATATCTCTAAAGGCTTGTAGATGATGTATTGTTATGTGCTAAAACACACAGAATTTGCTTATACTTCATTTGTTCTCTCTCTTCACCAATGAAATGCACATTCCCAGATCTTTAATGTTGCTTTACCTTTCCACTCAGATATTACCAGCACTGAAGACTGTGTAATAAGGATGTGGTGTGAAACTTTCTAGTAAGTAATGAAAAAGATAGTGATATATTCAGACATGTCTCTTCATTTTGAGGGTAATCATTTAAAGATTATCTCGGCATCCCCAGATTATTTTTCCCTACTTTAGGGTTAAGTAGAAATTCCTTTGAATGTACAAATATACAAAGTCTTGGTGTTGCAAAAGGAAAATATGAACACGTCTGAACCATGTTAAAGAAGATTGAAATTATATTTAAGACACACAGGAAGATAAACTTTCATCATTATTATTGCATGGGATATATTAAGAGGAAAGCCAGAAGTAGAAATCACAAAATGAATATATGTAAATACCAGATATATCTTTTTGTTTAGGTATATTCTTATTTCTGTTTTCTGGTGGATGTATTTTCCACTTCATTTTCTAAATTGTTTCCCCACCACAGGAAGGCAGGCTGGGATTTATTTAATTTAGTTTTAAGCATCGACATTACAGACATCTACATGTGTGACAGTCACATGCTGAATGTGACTGACTTGCTGCGGACATGTAGATATATTGCTCGCTTTGACAGTAAAGGGAATCTATAGAGTGATTAGCATACATTGTAGATATCTAAATTTCATCACATGAATCTCACCCTAAATAATGACAGACACACACCTTGGTATATATAGAATCATAGAATCATTTAAGTTGGAAAAGAACTTCAAGATCATCAAGTCCAACTGTTAACTCATCACTACAAAGTCTATCACTAGAACATATTCCTAAGCACCACATCTATATGTCTTCTGAATACTTTCAGTGATGGTGACTCAAACACTTCCCTGGCAGCCTATTTCAATACTTCACAACTCCTTAATATCCAGCCTGAACCTTACCTGGTGCAGCTGGAAGTCATTTCTTCTTATCCTATCTTTTGTTTGGAAGAGACTGACCCCCACCCTCCAACAACCTCCTTTCAGATAGTTGTAGAGAGTGATAAGGTCTCCCTGAGCCTCCTTTTCTCTAGTCTAAACAACCCCAGCTCCCTCGACTGTTCCTCATAAGACTTGTTTTCTAAACCTTCACCAGCTCATTGCCCTTCTCTGGACATGCTCCAACACCTCCAAGTCCTTCTTGTAGTGATGGACCTAAAACTGAAGACAGTATTTGAGGTTCAGCCTCCTCAGAGACAAATACAGGGGGATAATCACTCCCCTAGTCCTGCTTGCCACACTATTTTTGATACAAGTCAGGATGCTATTGGCCTTCTTGGCCACCTAAGCACACTGCTCACTCATAATCAGCCAGCTATGGACCAGTACCCCCAGGTCCCTTTCTGCCAGGTAGATTTCCAGTCACTCTTCCCCCTGCCTGTAGTGTTTCATGGGGTTGTTGTGCCACAAGTGCACTTAAGTCTTGTTGAATTTCATACAGTTGGCCTCAGCCCATCGATCTAGCCTATCCAAATCCCTTTGCAGAGCCCTTCTACCCTCAAGCAGATTAAAGCTCATGCCCAACTCGGTGTCATCTGCAAAAAGAGCTACTAGATTTCTGAGACATAAACAATATAAAAGTCTTTTCTTATATATAAACTTTGTGTCTTGAAGAAGAAAGAAAGGGGACATCACATTTTCCAGAAAAAAAATGTTATTATTAATGATAGTATTGGGTGAGGTGTCATAAAAATATAAAAAAAAAAAAAAAAAAAAAAAAAAAAAAAGAGAGATGAATTATTTTTCTGATAGGAAGCTTAAAAACCTGTTCAAAGTGGTGTACATTTTGATTGTGTATGATAGTGTCAAACTGAAATATATATATATATTATATTTGCCCATGCTGCTGTTTTTGTTATTTCCATAACAACCAGAATAAATAAATAAATAAATAAATAAATAAATAAATAAATAAATAAAT
>NC_048893.1:200330523-200357511 GCF_011077185.1 Oxyura jamaicensis
AATAAATAAATAAATAAATAAATAAATAAATAAATAAATAAATAAATAAGAAATTAGTAAATACAACACTGACAGCCAGAGGCAAGTAAACCCTGATGCAACAGGCAGCAATCAGGGGCAGTATCTTCCAGATCCTAAGAATTCATTTAGACCCATAAAAGTTTAAAGTATACAGGGTTAGTGCTTCACTACCCAGCATCAAATGCATGATCAGCAAAGATAGTCTAATAAAGTATAATAAAGTATAGTCTAATAAAGTATAATAATTTGAGCCTGTTATAAGCCAATAATGCTCCAGAATTTTTCTCACTACTGCTATTTTGTGTATTGGGTTCTGACTTGCTAAGCACTAGCCTAATAAGAGTTTGACTAATTTATCTTTTCCAGTCATTAGTAGCCCAGCAACCATGCAGAGTAGCTTTTACAAAGAAGTTTGCTCTTTTCTTGTTCGTTAGGAAAGATTGAAAGCAGTACAAAGACGAAGTAATTAACAAGGAAGAAAGAAATCTGTGCTTTCTTTGTCTCCCAAACACTTACAAAATTGTAACATATAAAACTAAGATCATAGGAGAAAAGCTAAGTTCAAAAAGCAGAATAAAGAATATAGCTAATTCCCACCCTATTCCTGGGGTGGGTGGGGGAAATCAAATAAGAAAGCAGGTGATTGTAGGCCACAAGAATACCAAGCTTTGAAATTTATGATTTCCAGTTTAAAATGTATGATCTTTTTCCTTTTAATTCTAATTACAAAACATTTTTAAAAATCTGCAGGGAAGAAAAAAAAAAAAAAAAAAAAAAAAAAAAAAGTGGTGGTGTCAGAAATCATCTGTACAGCTTAATTAATTATATGAATCTGATTTTCTTGTTATACTTATTGTGGAAACTCTCAAGTACTAGTTGAGAGTTCACAACCTGATGAAGCTTCATAGCCTTATAGTTATCTGGATGACATTTGAGTTAAGTTTCAGTCTTTGTCCCATGTTCCCATGTTTGTTGGAAGATGCCAGGACAGCAATTATTAGTGAACTCAGAAAATGGGAAAATTAGGACTCTAGAAAGCTGCAAGTTTATAAGGATTCAATACTTGCCAGGAATGTAGCTTTCCGGCAAAGATATGAAAAGGGTGTCTCTAAAATTTTAGGCTCGGGAAGCTCTGGTTTCCTGCATCTAAGTTTAGGTAGTCTATTTGAAATCCTATCACTTCAATATCTCACAGGGAAACTTGTCAACCTTTCAGAGGAACTCAACCTGTAATTCAATCAAGGTTTTGTCAACCTGAAAATATTTAGAAGAAATATTTAGGGCTAATAAATTTGGTGATTTTAGATAAAACTTCACAATTTCTCTATATAAGAAAAATTGAATCTTCTTCCAGTTGGAAGTTTCATAACATATCAATGTTTTCAATTATGCAAATAAAATACAATTATCACATATATAGTGTGTTTGTTTCTTTGATTCTTTGGTTAGTTGCTTATTTGTTTGTTAAAATAAATAAATAAATAAAACAGTGGAAGTTGGTTACTATGGACAGCCAGTATTCACAAAACCAGAAAAATGTCGTATCACAGAGCGTTATTTCCCGTAACTATTTGAAGATTCAGGCACAGGGTCAGAGTTATAAATGAATAGCCAAAATTAGTTTTATATTTGCTCTTAGCTAATAACTCATGAAGAATTATGAAATCAGTTCAATTTATTTTGAGTTTATATATTAAAATATTTACTCTCATCTACTATCCATTATCAAACCATCTCTATGTGTGCTCTGAGCTGGCATAGCCACGTCTTGTTGGTCCTTAAAATACTTAAAATCTAGGCATATGGTGCTCATAAGTTTATGGCCTGATCCCATCAGTTTATCTAATATCAGTCAGTTTATATCATAAACATTAACTTGTCAATCACTACAATCTTATCATGAATCTGGTATTTAAGTCTCCCAGATGTGTAGGTCACTTTTGAAAGTATTGCCTTTATTATGTCTCTATGGGTCTAAATGTGGGTATTAAGCACTTGTTTCTCTACCTCGACTGAGAGAGAAAGATGCAAGAATACAATATTAAAACAAAACTGAATATATCAAAACATGAAGGCCCTATTAGCATCACATGAAATACTTAGACATATCAGGAATTCCTAGCTTTCTTAATGAGTCTGGTATTGTATTTTAAAGGAGTCTTACAAAATGGTTGTATTGTATTTTAAATTGGCTGTTCTACTAATCTTAGTATAACGGAAATGTGCAATTACTAAATAAAAGCCCTCTAATGTTATATGAATATTCCTAGTAAATGGAACTTTACCATGTGTTTGTTACTAAAGTGTCAGTTGTTTACATCACCATCTTGATGGCACAATCTGATATTATTTCGTTTTATAAACTTACTGATGCATATAAAAAGACTACTATGGAACTGTCAGATATGGTGATGATGAACTAGAATAAATAACTAGCTCACTAGCTGTAAATGCCTCTTATTGCCATCCTTTTAATATTTACTCCCATATGCTACTAGTGGGATAATGTACTTTCTAATAAGAAAGTATAAAATGAAGGTCTCTTATTACTGTAATGCAATAAAATTTACTGCCAATAAACATATGAAATGTTAAGAACAAGGAAGTTTTTTGTTGTTGGATTTTATTTATTTTTTTATTTATTTATTTTTAATAGCTTTACTTCAAAGTCAATGTAAAAAGCTCTTCATCTCAGCATAAAATGATCTTTCTCACAAGTGATATTGCCACATGCAGGGAAAAAGAACGACAAAGATTGGGAGCCTTATTCTGAAATGTAAAGAAAATCCATCTATTTTATTAAAAGTAGGGACCCTCTAAAACAAGGGCTTTTTCCCCAGATGTATGGGAAATTCCATGCTCTGGAATTTAACCTTGTTTTAGTTTTTGAAAACAGGGTGGGCAGAAAAATAAATAAATAAATATTAATCTCCTGGTAGCTTTCAGATGAAAGAACTAAATCTTTGTGACAATCAACCCGCAAAAAGCTTAGACTAAGAAATTCAGGAGTCAATCCCCACTGCTAATATCTCACCTGAGGATGTAGTGACAGAGCTACTTTTAGTTCAGAACAGTACCAGAAGAGCTGCAGTTACTCAACACTTATAGAAGATAAATGCTGAAAGCAGCCTTCATGGCTCTGGTGTTACCTAGGCCCTTTCAATCCATGTCTCAACTGCCACTCAGTACTACACTTCAGTTTTACCTTGCTCTTAATTTAACTCTGCAAATGATAAATCAGCTGAAGAGGTATAAATGAAGGCAGATTAACCTTTGAAACTGCTACTAGGAGATGCTGATTACCTTATTCAAATCAATGAGTCTTCACTATAGTTTGCATTAAATGTACAAAGATTTTAATACCAGTACATTGAATATGCACATATTTTTGTATGCCTGAACCATCACAATTTTCAATATTTTCCCAAAGCTGGAAAAGGTCCTTTTATTGTCTGTATCCTTTTCTTCCTTCTTTTATTTCAATTTATTAATAGAGGAGGCTTGAAGGAGAGTACATTTTCCTGTCTTTAATGTGTAAATACTCGTTTGGTAATCATGTGGACAATATTTTCTGCAACTACATTATAATATCCATGTATCTTATTTTCTGCTTCTGTGAGGTCTGCAAAACATCAGTATTTATGTTGTACCCCTCCTAGTGACATCTATGTCAAATGACTTCCTCTAGCTTAACAGAAATGAAACTGAAGTACTGATTATTAGCCCTCATAATAAATTGCTGCCGACTGACTTTTCTTTTCAATCAGCCTTTTCTCTTAAAGAGCTACTGATGAAGCCTGACTGAAGACTTTGACAGCTATTCTATTTAAAAAACAATTCTATTTATATACCATATGATTAAATTTATGGATACACGTGACAGAATCTGGTTTTCTTTTCTCTTGATTAAAGAACATTGTATGAGAATAGGTCTTTGCTACTTCTGTATTTTCCTTTCAGTGGTATGTCATATACAAGACTCAGACCTCTCTTCTCTGAAACTCTATTTTTTTAAAATCCTCCAATAGGATAGAATGCAATATTGACTTTTGTCACTGTACTGGTAACTATCACTGGAGATGCAGGCATTTTAAGATTTAGTTATTATTCTGCAGCTGCAATCTGCTTTATAATATAAAAGAATGCAAGACAGTAGTGTTTGTTTTTGTTTCTAAATTTATTTTTGAAATTTTAATTTAGATTTCTACTTCACATGGGATTTAAGCCATGAGATTTGTACAGTGGCATTGAAGACCTTCATACTAGGTTTTAGACACTGTTTCAGCAAGTAAACTCATAGTCCTGAGCTAGACACCAATGTTCCCTATATAGAACATGGAGAAAGTAGGAGGCAAAAGATATTGTACTTACATCAAACAGCTCAAATAAAAGACCTGATAGGAACTAGTTAAAATAGGCTGATTCTTTTGTGGTACCTGATTTAAGGATCTCTGTTAGACTGTGCCTCTTCCAGGTCAAAGGCAATTGTTTTTAAATACAATGAGCTCCTTCATTTCACTTTATAATAATGAGGAAGGAGCAGTCACAATCAAGAAGACAACACTTTCCAAAGAGCTCAGAAATTTGGTTCGGCTGCATGACTTGGCCAAAATACATATCAACATCTGTATCATGATTCACATCCTAGAGCAATATCCATAATCAATACTAATGATCACCTGATCACCCTTAATTTAAACTAAATCAATTAAAATGGATTTAAATTAGAAGCTGAATTTTATAGAAATCAAGAATAAACTTAAACTGTGATAGATGATTCATAATTTACAACAGAGAAAATACACTACAAAAGTTTGCTGCTGTACTTCTCAGTATGTAGATCATAGAATCATAGAACATCCCGAGTTGGAAGGGACCCATAAGGATCATCAAGTGCAACTCCTGGCACCACACAGGTCTACCCAAAATTTTAGACCATGTGACTAAGTGCACAGTCCAATCGCTTCTTAAATTCAGACAGGCTTGGTCCAGTGTGTAACCACCCTCTCAGTGAAGAATCTCTTCCTGATGTCTAGCCTAAACTTCCCCTGCCTCAGCTTGAAACCATTAATCTGAGTTCTTAAACAATGTTATGTAACTTATTTCTATTATGTAGTTTCTAAAATGAAAAACTGCTTCAGCTGCACTGTTTTCTCTCCAGATTTGCATATTTTGTTGTTGTTTTTTGTCTACTTTTATTTTTTTGTTGTTGTTGTTGTTGTTTGTTTGTTTGTTTTGTTTTGTTTTTCCCCATGCAGAATATTGTCTCTGGTCTTCCATAGGCAATAACAATTATCTATAGCACTGGGGTAAGATATGGCCAGTTGAGACTCTTAATACTTAAACATTCATCAAAGGCCTCAAAACACTCATCTGACTTCTCCCCCACCCCCAGTACAAGAGATACACAGAGTAGGCTCTGGGGGCTGCCAGCTAAGCCCACCAACTCCTGCCAGGAGGTGCTGAGAGGCCAAAGCCAGGCTATGCTCAGGGGTGCCTATGGCCAGGCCCAGAGGCCCTGGGCCCAGCCTGGAGCACAGGAGCTAAGCATCAGGAAGAACTTTTCAATACCAGCGTTGACAGCACTGGCACAGGTTGCCCAAAAGGGAGAGATCTCCATCTTTGGAGATCTTCAAAAGCCACTTGGACATGGTCATGGGCAACCTGCTGTAAGTGTCCCTGCTTGAGCAGGGATCTGGACCAGATGGCCTTCAGATGGCCTTTCCAACCTCAAAAATTCTGTGATTATATGAAAAGATGGTCCCTAGATAAGGTAGTTCATAATATCTGGCAAGTGAAAAAAAAAAAAAAAAAAATCAAACAAGCAAACAACAAAAAAAAAAATAAAAAAAGAAAAAGAAAAAGGAAGAAATATTTCTTAAAATATTGAAAATATTGAAGAAACTGAGACGTAAGTGGATGAGATGTATAAGTATCTAAATGGGGATATATGTTCTTCAGTCTAGCAAAAACAAAAGGGAAAAAAAAAAAGCCAATAGCAAGATTCTGCATGTGGATTTTTAAGCTAAGAATATCCTGAAGAGAAATAAAAAGCAGTATCATAAGAGTAATTACAATTAATGAGGAAAGTTACATAATCTGAGATGTAGGAAATGTAGTGTCATTTCTGTTTTTCTTGTCCTGAGGAGATTAGATGTCTCTCTGAGATATGTCCATGAAGAACTAGACTAAAATCTGCTAGGTAGGTGGTCAAACTACTCTGACTTAATACCTTACACATGTGGACTGAATTTCAACCTTTCTGAATTTACTAGAAGATTTTATTTATTTATTTATTTATTTATTTTTTTATGGCCTGATGTCAGGGTTAAATCTGTAAATTATGAAAACTCCTGTGTCTGCATAGAATTGATTAAGAACTGATTAAGGGATATTAATTACAACATAATTAGATAAAGGCAATACAGGCAAGTGAGAAGAGACCATTGGTACAGGGCAGCAGGAATTATTATAATTAGAAAAACAAACAAACAAACAAAAAACCCAAAGTGCTTCACACTAGGACACTCATTGTTGTTAAATCATTTTAAGAGCAGTATACCAAGCTAAATTCTGAGAAATTAGAAAGAAATAGCATTCATACTCTGACAAAATGGTACAGAAAGCTTCTTATCGTATGTTAAACAATGGAAAAAGTGCATATTGATTGAAGGAAAATGGATCAATTTGGTGATTTAGGATAGAATTTGATTCTCATTTGGCCCGTCTGATTTTACACTAGAAAGATTCATCAGTGATTGGTATACTCTTAAATAGTACTTAAATATTAAAACAGTTTTTTAATAGGTTTTCATTTTTAAAGGCAATGTATAAAATAGGGATCTTGCTGTGGTGTTTTTTTTTTTTTTTTTGTCTTACTGAAAGTCAAAAGTATTTGTTATGAAAGCAGAACTGTCTACAGAAGTTCATTATCATGCGAATGTCAGTAAGATTTAAAATTCACTTGGTCTGAATCATTTGCAGTATGTGTTAGCTTTTAACACATGAAGGACTTGGTACGTTTCAAAATATAAAGATAGATGACTGGTGAATCTTAAAACACATCTAGTTACAGTCACAAATGAATGTGTTCCTGTGTGAGAGAAATCATTGGCCTCACCAATGCTGATTAGAGGGGAAGTATCAGCCCCCTTGACCTCCTGGCAATACTTTACTTAATGCATCCCAGAATACAATTAGCCTTCTTAGCAGCAAGGGCACTCTGAATGTTTACGTTCAACTTGGTGTCCACCAGGACTCTGAGGCCTTTTAATGCAGAAGTGGCATGTTCTGGTGCCTGCATTTTGATTTCTCCCCAAGTGCAGGACTCCATTTCTCATTGAACTTCATGAGGTTATTGTCAGCCCACCTCTCCAGCCTGTCAGTGTCCCTCTAGATGGCAGCAGGGCCATGTTTGCCCAACTATTCACTGACCTGGTCTTCTTCCATGAAAGGAGCATGTCCCTTGCTTGAGCCATTCTGGTCTCTGGGATTCCTGAAGGCCAGTCTTGCTAGTAAAGACCGAGGCCAAGAAGGCATTTGGTAGCTTGGCCTTTTCAATATCCCAGGTAACCAGGTTTCCTGTCTCCTTCAGTCTACAACTTCCTCGTAAGGGGTTGTCAAGAGGCAGGAGACCTTTTCTCCATTAACACTAGTGACAGGACCCGCGGGAACGGGGTTAAGCTGAGGCAGGGGAAATTTAGGCTGGACGTCAGGAGGGGGTTCTTCACAGAGAGGGTGGTTGCACACTGGAACAGGCTCCCCAGGGAAGTGGTCACTGCACCGAGCCTGTCTGAATTTAAGAAGAGATTGGACTGTGCACTTAGTCACATGGTCTGAACTTTTGGGTAGACCTGTGCGGTGTCAAGAGTTGGACTTGATGATCCTTAAGGGTCCCTTCCAACTCAGGATATTCTATGATTCTATGATTCAGGAGAGGGCCCACAATTTCCTTAGTCTTCTTTTTGTCACTGATGTACTTGTAGAAGCCCTTCTGGTTGCCCTTGGACAAACTCAATTCTATCTGGGCTTTAGTTTACCCCTGTCTGCTCAGACGATATCTCTATATTTCTCTCAAGTTACCCATCCTTTCTTCCATCCTCTGTAGGCTTCATTTTCTTATTTAAGTTTGGCCAGGAGCTTTTTGTTCATCCTTGCAGGCCTCCTGACATTTGCCTACCTTCCTCTTTGTTGAGATGCATCACTGCTGAGCATGGAGAAGGTGATCCCCGAATATTAGCCAGCTTTCTTGGGCCCCTCTTCCCTCCAGGGCTATATCTCACAGAATTCTACCAAGCATATTCTCAAAAAGGTCAAAGTCTCCAGTCATGGGAGCCACCCCACCATATCTCTGAATTCAGTTTTACTGTCGATTCCATACCATTCTAGAATATGATTCATCTAAGTATGTAGTTTCTATATAACAAAATTAATACAAAGTAAAGGCCTATTGGAATTTTGCACATAATTTTTCTTCTGCAAAGAAAAGCAGTGTTATCAAAATCCCTTTTTTTTTTTTTTTTTTTTGAAATGCATAGGAAATGAGTAATTCCATGCAAAGGTTCTCATTAATTTTGTTAACCATGAAAAAAATAAAACAACAAAAAATATTTTAAAACAGAATGAAAAACGTTCTCCAACAACAACAACAACAAAAATTACTTTGCCGTGGTCCATGGTACATGAAAAAATGCACTGTTTTTGTTTTGAGGTGTTATGGAAGCAGCAGAAATCAACAAAAACATTTTACATTAAAAACAAACAAAAACACTCTTTTTGCTATTGCACTAGACATGGCTCAGTAGCTTCAAGTCAGTCAATTCAGTCATACTGGGAGAACAAGGCTATAAGGGTTAGACTGCGATAGTGTTCCACTGTCTTTGAGACTTTCTGCTTCTTCTTATAGCCATTTGGCCTCTTACACAGGGCCTGGCCAGCAAGCCAGATGGTCATAATATCTTACAAATGTTTTGAGTAAATGGATTGGAGAGCATTGTGCTTTGACAACTAAACATCTGATGTCAAAAGTAATCTGTATATGCAGATAACTAGGAGAGAGAGAAGTATAATTGCAGGA
Organism: Oxyura jamaicensis; assembly: GCF_011077185.1. Taxonomy (NCBI): domain Eukaryota; kingdom Metazoa; phylum Chordata; class Aves; order Anseriformes; family Anatidae; genus Oxyura; species Oxyura jamaicensis. The sequence goes on from NC_048893.1 coordinate 200,339,621, forward strand.
CAGAGAGAAAGAGGGGTGGGGGTTTCCACAAGAATGATAATGAGAATGATTAGGAGATGAAATAAAGCCCTCCTCCATGAATAGATATTGCAAAGAATAGTGTTATTTTCCAGAGAAATTAAACAAGCAAGAGGGGACATAATAAAGCGTAAAAGAAACAATGTTTTGTGTCAGGAGGAATGGGAACTACTATTCCCCCTCGGCACAAAGGAGGCTTTCAATCAAATGAGAAGGGACAATTGCTGATTATTTCTAGACAATAAATAATTAGACTGTGCAATACACAGCTGCATAACACAAAAGGATACTGGACAGTTATATGACTAACAACACTACTGACTTAATGATCCAAGTTTTGGGTAGGACATAAAAACCCATAATTTAAACCAATGTGTATTAGCTATTAATAGCAAGTCTTTTGGAAGTAAGCAGGCTTACATATATGTATATATATATATACATATATATTATATATGTATATATATTATCATTTTTGGAATGTACTGGTTTTGTTGCTACTTTTCTGCAGCTACTGTTGAAAACAATGCAAAAAGAGATGAACAATGGCTTTGATACCTTATGGCTTCTACTATACCCCCATGAAATGCTACATCATAAATGCTACAATATAAAATAGATTTCTAATTTTGGGTATCATTAATTGCAAATATTCTGAGAACAAAATGTAAAATAATTAATTTCAGGTAGAACTATGCACAATCTAGTAATCTATTAAGTCTCCCACAAACTCTTAGCTGCCTGGCTAGCATCAGAGACATGGATATCTTCAGAAGCAACACTTACGGTTATAAATTTTATAACTAACTGGAAATGCCTGTTCTAAAGACACAGAAACCAAACCTGAAAAATTTTCCACAGTCCTCTTCTCTCGGTTTATTGGGCTGACACTTCTGCATTGTTCAGCTGACTGACAGCAGCTCTGTCCCAGACTGACCTCCAGGCCACTGCAGTCAACTTCTGATTTGCTTTCTGGTGTTCTGCAGAAAAAGTCAGCTTCTGTCCTGCATGTATAACTCAGACATACCACACAGAGAGCTAATGTGGTTAAACTGAGCATGGTTTATTAAACTCTGCTATTTCTCCTGTTGTTATATCTCCATGGTCTAGCTGTTCCAGGAATCACATTTCACATGGCAATTCATTATATAGTATGGCAGGACTGCACTCTTCCCATATACTTGATTCTGCAACTCTTGTCTAGCAGAGAGCTGTGAATAATATCAGAAAGCATCCAGAAGAAGCAGAGCAGAAGATTTGCCATCTGGGGGCATAAGCATTACCATCCACGAGCCGTGGACTTAGTAGATAACTTTCATGTGGGCAGTGGTTGGCCAAAAGAAATAAAACAGTAAAACTAAAAAAGTCCAGATCCTAGAGGATTTGTTGGACCTTTAGATAGCATAACACTTACTATAGTGGCAGGACTGTGCACGACACTGGCCTTAACTCTGTAGTAGACCAGTGAACATCACTCCTGTAGAGTTAATCAGCTGGCAAATTTTCATAGTTGTCTTGTCCCTGAGTAACCTGGAAAGCTAGGTTTTAGCACCATTTGTCAAAGTGTCCTGGCCATGGGGAAAGACTTGAATCTCTTATTTAAAGTTCAGTATCTAGCTAATTCTCAGTCTGAGGAATACTTCAGTGTGGGGGTGAGTTCAGTAAGGGAACCAATATTACGTCCATGGACATAGAGTTTGGCTTAATCGGAGTTTATTAGGGTTTTGTTACAGGTCAGAATTTAACTACTGCCTGGTCCAAGGGGAGCTCACTGAAATTTCACAGAAAACAAAATCACGTCAACATCTATTACCTTTTCTATATAACACCTTTGGCCAGCACCACACAAACCTCATGTTAATCATTTACATAGGTTGCCCAGAGAAGTGGTGGAGTCTTCTTCCTTGGAAATCTTCAAAAACTATCTGGGCATGGTCCTAGGCAACCTGTTCTGGGTGTCTGCTTGAGCAGGGGGTTGGATCAGATGGACCCAGAGGCCCCTTCCAACCTTAACTTTTCTGTGAGTCTCTGATTCTATGAAAACTAGCAACAGTGCAGTTAACCAGAATAGCCTATTTACAATCAGCATTTTTCATGGAAAATATTTTCTTTTTATCATTATCTTTTACTATCTTACATAACAACAGCACCAAGGTTAGAACACAATATCAAAGACAGTGTCAAGATGCCTCAGTCTTGTAAAATCAGTGACCAGGTTAGTGAGGCTGACCCATGTCACAGGGTTGATTATAAGGGGAAGAATCATGTCCTACAGCCCCTTCCTCCACCATGTCTTGTGCACATGTATTACCATTCATTTGTACATTGCTCCTATGCAAAACAGAATTTTCCACTATGTGGGTGAAAACCTGTAGCTAGGAACCTGCTCTTTCCACTGTTGACTTTTTCCCAGAAGAAAAAAAAATGCAGGAAGGGGACACATTTACTCCTCAAAGACTACTTCCAATTCCGCTTCTGCAGAGCAAAGCTAGCAAGTTAAGTATTTCCTGTACTCCTCAGGAACTGGGCCTTCAAGGCAAATAATTATTCATAAAATAACAACAAGAAAATAAATTCTCTAGTCCACAGGAGATTATTAGGACACCAAAATGATATGAGATTCAGCATCAAGTCCTAGAAACCTACCACTTAGGAACTGAGTCTAGAGTCAATACCATTTTATAGCAGCAAATTCCAACTTGTGCTTTTTAACCTGTAATTAATCTTGCAAAGGTAGAAGACATGTAAAGAAGATGGAATACTTTCAATTGCTGTAATCAAACACATTTTCATACATCTATATACATATAAACAAATGAATGAGCAACACATCCTGTATATTATGCAAAATGAATATTTTTAGTACAAAATATTTGCAATAAAGTTCTCTTTTAATTGCAGTTGTTTCAGCCACATTTATCTTAAAAAGATGAAATGCACAGGTTTCCTTGATAGAAATTTATCTCTTCAGTGTTTTGGCATAGGCTTGGAAGATATGATCATTACTTTGTTGAACTGTTTCTCGATGAAAAAACATACTGACTACAGAATAATATGGTGTCCTAGGCTGGAGATCAAGACAGCTTGGCTGCACTCTTTCTATGTCCTTTGATCTGTTATGTGATCCTAAACAAGATGTTTTGCTTACCTATGCTTCTCCTTCTAGACATCATTCCCCAATCATTGTATTTTTATTTTCTCATTTACCTCCCCAAGATGCCTTGTCTTACTTGCCATATATCCAGCATTTATAGTGTGTATATTATACACCTTTATTTTCAGACTGTAAATTCTTTGTCTTTCACCAGATAAACACAGTATTGATAAAAGAGCTCTAAAGACCATTATTAATAGTCCATCACAAAGCACAAAATATTCTCCTAAATAATTATACATGTAGTATAAGGCAAGAAGGGGATGACTTTCAGGGGCCAGTTGGAGTGAGAAAGGGTTGATAAGAAGCCAAAAGCTTCCCCTGAGCCTTATAATTTTGTAAATGACTATTTATGGGACCTTGATTTCAATGGGAATTTCTGGGTACAATTGTAATACAAGCAGTAAGTACCAGTAAACACAATCTCAAATTATCTTCAAGGTTTAGTATTTTTTAGGCTGTGAATGTGGACTTGATGATATTTTCTTCACTGATTTTTAAAGCATTTATAATTAGCTGCCAGAGCTGTTTTAGCCACTGACTGGAAATCTCCCAGCAAAGTCCCTAAAAATAAATGGTTCAATAAATCATGGGAACTTCTCTCCATGGAAAGATTTGCCATTATAGGAAGCAATACCACTAACAAATAACTAGAAAACTTACATTTATTAATTAAATGCTAAGGAAACACAGAAATATATATATATATATATATATATATTTAAGACATTGCACTTGCTTAAATCTTTGTAATTTGTTATTCATGACTCTTCTGTTCAAAATTAAAGTTTGTCTAGGAGATCTATATTGTAAAGATTATTTTTTATTTATTTTCTTTTTTATCATTTGTATCATTTTTTCATCATGTTTATGGCTAAATATTGTTCAGAGCAAAAACATAGTTTTGTATCCAGGACTTAAAATGCTTATTGCACATAAATACAAGTACTACTGTAGGCTATCTTAGAGCACATCTGCCTCATAAGAATCAATACCACAGAGGAAAACAATAGCTTTTTTATAGCCTTTTTTTTTTTTTTTCCTTTTTTTTTATTGTTTTTCTTAGCTTGTCTAGATGGGACTTGAAAGATCATGGTGAAGATCATGGTTTCCCATGTCTCAAGGAAAAATGCATTGCAACATAAACATTGCGAAGTTGTGAAGAGCATGCAATTTATATATAATTAATATATATATGTATAATATATATAATTGTATACAATATTATATAAAATATTATATATAATACACTCTTCATATATTATTATATATTATATATTCCTTAGTTATAGTCTTCGTTTTACATATATGTATAGTCCAAGTTATGGTAAGTGGGGATACAAATTTTGTAGTAGCAAAAAATGCATCTCCAACAATCTCTCACCAGACCTATGTGTACTAGAAACACCTTTGTAATGCAAAGGCCTCTTAACATGCCTGAAAAACATTTAATGTGACTGACACGGTGAAATGTATTGTAAAAGCACTATTATCTGTGAACACATCATGTCTGTTCAACCACTTTTCATTCTCAGTTCTGAATACAGGGAATCATTTGTCTCTACTCCTTTTCATTCTCTTCATTGTTTCCCAGAAACACATTCTTTTCATAAAAACACATGTCAAAACACACATACCCACATGTGTATGCATATATGTTTATACAATTGTCCTCACACTATCATACTGTAGATGTCTAAAATTATGGAGAAACCACTGCAAACCTTTACATAAAAGGCACCTTGCTGATTGGTGTTCTATGAGCAGCTTTCCTTCCTACCCTTATGTTATTCATACAAGACATTTTCCTTTGTACACACTTGTACAGCCAAGTACTTCAGCTTCCTAAAAGGTACTGGAGCAGGACAGTAATTTTTTCAAGCATATCTCTCATTCCTTACCCACCATCTCCAGTTCATGTTTTGGAACAGTTCTGGTGTTCATGAACTGGATGTCTTTTGTATGAAGCTAAGATGAATGATTCACTACAGGAACATGGTTAATGTACTCCACTGGCATTGTAAAGGTCTGAACTAATGGCCAAGTTGTGACAATGCCAACTCCAATGCCAACACTCAGAATGTATGGGGGGAAAAATAAATATATATATATATAACATTCTGAAGAACTTCCTATTATGCTTAAAATTCCAAATACACTGTATGTTTTCATATCTTGTGTGAAATAGTCCTACAGACTTTGTGGTTTTGGAGGTTTCATTCAGCTTTTTTTCCTACCTTTACCTTCTTTACCGTCTCTACAGTTTCCTGGTTCTGAAATTCCATCTGCCTACATCCCTGTTCTCACTCCCTATTTCCTTGTGCATTCAGACTTCTATCCATTCTTGATGACAATGCCAACAGCTTCTGCCTCAAGTTTTAGTGGGATGCCTCTAGGGAACCCAATGAAAACAGAGTTCTTATCAACCAATGTCATGATACAATTAACAAGTTATACAGCAACATTAAAGCTAGGCAATAATATTAGGACACTGACAATCAGACAAATACTGCTGTGTATGACAGGACTAGATGTCCCTTTCAAGTCACATATAAGAAGATGAAGGGCACAATTAACAAAATTTGTAACTACCAAACTCTGGAGTGAGAAGGCAGCCCTTGTTACAGAGAATTTGAACAGATTATTGGCAGGGAACCAACTGGTTGACCAGTTCAGGGCTAACCAAAATTAAAGCATATTACTGAGGGCATTATTGAAATGCCTCTTGAACACTGACAGGCATGGGACATCAACCGCCTCACTAGGAAGCCTGTTCCAGTGTTTGGCCATCCTCAATGTAAGAATTTTTTCCTAATGTCTCATCTGAATCTTCCCTGGTTACCATGGTGAAGAGATCTTCTTGTCCTCCTCAGGAAGCTGTAGAGAGTAATGAAGTCACCTCTCGGCCTCCTCTTCTCTAGACTGGACAACCCAAGTGTCCTCAGTTTCTCTTCTCATGCCTCTTAATGGCATGAAGCTGTGACAGGGACATTCAGTCTGGATATCAGGAAAAGGTTCTTTGCCAACTGGGTGGTTGGGCACTGGGACAGGCTCCCCAGCGAAGTGGTCATGTCACCGAGCCTGACGGGGTTCAAGAAGCATTTGGACAATACTCTCAGACATATTATCTGATTTCTGGGTGACCCTGTGTGGACAAGGGAGTTGATGAGCCACTGTGGTGGTTTTACCGCGCTAGGCAGCTGAACATCACAGTGGGTCCCTTCCAACTTGGGGTATTCTATGATTCTATGATTTTCTCATAGAACATGCCTTCCAGCCCTTTTACAAGCTTTGTTAACCTCTTCTGAATGCATTTAAGTACCTTAACATCCTTTTTATATTAAGGAGCCCTGAAAATTAAGTCTATCACCTCCCACCTTTCTTATTTTTCTCTGCCCAAAGTTCTAGATGCTGTTTCAGTTCCCTAATATCTCTCCATGTTCATCTCCCTAAAAGTAAGAAGCCATGACTGCTCTCTCAGGGAGTAACATTCTACCAAATAAATACATTCTGCAGGTGTGTGGTTGTTTATCTTTAGGTGTTGTTTGCTTTCAGGTTTTTGGCATTTCTCTGAAACCAAGTGCCCTTGCATCAGGACTGTCCTCTGGGACAAATTGAAGGGCAACTGGAGAAAGAAGAATTTGATCATGACAGTCCCACTATACAGTCCATCATTGAACAATTAATTGCCTTTCACCCTTGCACATGCAAACAAAGAGAGTGACATCCAAGTGCTTCATAGATAGGTGAAGGGATGCTTCTCCATGAAGAAAAAAAGCTTGGCTATGAAGATCCTTTGCGGCAGGGGATTTGGGGCTATTGAACAGCAGAACAGGATCTCTCTCTGAATTATGTGTTTCAGTCAAAATCTAGGTACTAGGTCAGGGCAGATTTTTGGTCAGAGCTGATGGTCCTACCATCAGCTCCATGAGACAGATGAAAGGTCAGCATGGCACTTCTGAAGATGGTCTGTTGAAAGGTCTACAGCTCAGAGAGAAGACATTTGAAGGCATACTTTTATTATGGACAATTTCAGGGTACATGTATACTGGAGGTATCTTGTCCACAGAGTGGACTAGAACTAATTTAAGATAAAACACCTGACATGTCTGAAGCCCATACTTTTGGCATAACTTTCTTCAAAGTACTTGATCTGCTCTTGCTGTGTTAATGAAGGTAAAGCCTGGCCACCGCTCAAGCCCTGGCCACCAGTTTGTGTATTGGTTAGCTCTCAGGCTTTGCTTTGGAGAAAACCACTATTTCCCTCTAAGAATAAAGTATAGAGAAGTGTTTCAGATAGTTATCTTTCCTTCCCACACCCCTAAAACGTGATCCACAGTGTTTTTTTTTTTTTTTTTTTTTTTCCCTCAACAACCCTACTCAGCTGTTGGCACACTCTAAGACATGCAATACATAACCTTGTCTCTTGCCAAATCTGGCACTTCTGGCAGACACAACCGTTTTTGCACTTTGAACCAAAAAAAATATGAAGACATACTCTTCAAGAGCACTTAGTGGGACTTAGAGCTCCACAAGGATCTAGTCGTGAGCAGTGCATATAAGTGTGTCATTCTGCACCATGGTCTGAATAGCTCAAGCCAACATTTTCTGTCTTCTTGTGCTTATTGTCTGCATCTTCCCACATAAATAATTGCAGCAACACTAAACAAATCCTGAACATTTGCATAAATAAATAAATAAATAAATAAATAAATAGACTAGATGTCTGAGATTCATGAAGTGGTTCCAGTGGTCTGTTTCTAAGGGATTAATCACTTCCCTTATTTTTCAGTCTGGGAAAGAGGTAAAATTTTCACATTAGTTGGTAAAATTAACATTTCAAGATCTCTATACACCAAGCTTCACCTAATTTTAACTCATTTCCTATTATAAAAGAATCACATTGTCTAGGAAGGCCCTTCACAAAAAGAGTAAGTATGTTCCACAAATGTTGTATATAATGTAGAGATTACATATTTTATCCATATATACTACCCCCACAGAACTTATCTTACCAATATAATTATTTTGTTGAGTTTACCCATGTTTAACCAACTTTGTAAAACTAATCAAAATAATCTTAATAGAATCATTACTCTGGCAGAGAACTGTTTCCTAGCTGTTTCCCAGGATCCCATACTTTTCATCCACATTAGTGGTCACTCAATAGGCAAGTGAAAGAGCAGAGAAACCTCTTGAGAAAAAAAAAAAAAAAAAAAAAAAAAAAAAAAAAAATCTTGTGCCAACATTTCTCCTAATAAGTACATGGCAATTTTATGGCAATTTTACACAGAAACTGGGCACTGTAATGAATGTCCAATAAAACAAAATTGTTGTATAAAGTGCACAAGCAGGCATTTGAAGAGGCTCTGAGTGGCTGGATACTAGCCATGAACAAGTAACAGAGGAAACAAAATGCCCGATGATACTTAAGTGAAGTGTTTGCATGGGGTTGACTGTCAAGTCTGTGCTCTTTTGCACAGTGATCTGAACTTTTTGTTGAACTTGCTGTGGCTGCACAACCTGATGGTAGAAGATGCTCTGCATGCCCAGTGTTGATTCCCTTAGCTTTGGCTGATTACTTTGCCAATCAGTTAGATGCAATTTACAATCATTTTTAAGATTGCTCATCATTTCCCACAACTGGCATGCTGACTCTTTGACAGTACAACAAATTATGGCCCATACTAATCAATGTCATAGACTATTTTTGAGCCTCTTGCCTTTGTTAAACAGTGATGCAGAGCTCTCTTTCTCCTCCCAGTGAAGTTGTCCACCTTTTGTTAGTGAAAATGAACACCATGGAATCTCATACACACTGATAGCATGACTTAGTGGTGGTATGTGCACTTACCACAGCACCTGCATTTTACATAGCAGTGATTAACTGAGCCTTCATACTACCTGCTGTCCCTATACAATTAATGGAAAAATCTTAGTCAGCAGCTTGAGAAGCACCTCTCTGATTCCCTTGTCTGGAAGCCACATTCTAGCAGTTTGGATGGCAGAGTATTCAAATGTTTTTAATCTCTTGACCTCAAGTGCCATGGTATACAGTAATGGTCATGAGAGTTGCCATAAGTACATGACCTTCTACGTTCAATCTAATACTCTACATAAGAGAGGCCTAACAGTCACATTCTCATCACTTTTAGCAAAATTAATACTGTGTTACTACTCCGGGCATTAAAAATAAAGACTTATTGCATTAATCACTATTATCATTTACAGCAGTATATGCTCAAGTTGCAAATGTCTCATGAAACAATACCAACCTGCAGAAGTTACTCTGGCACCAAAAAACTGGCAAAAGGTGAAATATTTGTGAAATCCTACTGTATTTGAAGTGTCTTTTAAAAGGGAATTTTCAGCTGAAATGATATGTAATGAACACAAACATCTCCGCTATTTCTTTCCAGATTCTCATTCTGTTATTTCATATATTTCCCTTTGCTTTGCTTAGGAATTGTCTCCCATGTGCTAATGCTTAGAATACAGTTACTAAAATTTTATTTATTTACTTATTTATTTTAATTGAAGTGAACCAAGACTGATATATAGGGCAGAATATTCAATTTACTCATTGAATTGTACCTCAGTACTCTGTTCTGTTTTCAGAATTGCCTGACAATGCAGAAAGCACCCTGTAAAATGAACCTCGGGAGTAAGTTGCATCCAACAGCTATGGTCCAAAAACTATTACAACAATTCAAAGCACTGGTGAATATAGGGACATCTGCTTTATTAGCTGCAGGTGTTTCAAGCTGTAGTTATGCCAGGTAAGTATTCTCCTATAACATCCTTTTACCCTATACAAGCAGGGATACAGTTCTCCAATAAATATAAGGGTTGGGAGAATCAGAGATTCAGGATGCTTCAAACACCAGGGAAAGCTTCAGTGACTCCAGCCTTCCTGATAGCCAACAATAGCAACAGCAGCTGTGGTTGTGGTCAATAAGACATTTGTCTAACAGAATGTTAAGCTGCTTTCCTTTACATTCATTATGCAGTTGACTGATTCAGATGTTTTAGTGTAATTGTCTTGCTTGACGAGTTCTTTCTTGTCTCCACGTTTAAGATAATTTCTCTGACAACCAAATGGACAGGATTTGTTTGTTAAAAAGTTCAAACTCACAATGGATTCTGTTATTGTAGTAGTGGTGTTGTTTTTTTTTGTTTGTTTCACAGCAAGGGTGGTGTTGTATGAAGATAAGTTAAAGTAAGAGGGGAAAAGAAAAAAAGAAAAAAAAAAAAAAAAAACATTTTTTATTTTTTATTTTTATTTTTACCGTTTTTTTTTTTTTTTTTTTTTTTTTTTCTCTTTTGGCTTAACCTGTGCTGGAGATTTTGTATAGAATTAAGCAAAGATAATATGATGCTTAAAAATTAAGTGTATTTTAAAAATCAACTGAATGATTCATACCTAAAAACTTCCTGCAAGAATTGGAATCTTGCTTCTGCAGGCAAATATTAAAAATAAAATATTAAATTCTCTATGATAAAGGGCTGAGCAAGGTTATAATGATCTTACCTAGTGAGGATAAAATAAAACATCAAAATGTTATTATTTTTGCAGCAGCTCGTAAATATGCCCACAGTTTTTACAAAGAGCTTGGAAAGTCAAAGTGGTTAAATTATTTTCCTATCCTTCATATTCCTTTGTGTTGTGTTATTGGGCAAATCTGCAGCATTTCTGTTCCTCAGCTTCCTACATGCAGAGCAGAAATGCTTCTCTCACAAGTAAGCATATGGAAAATCACATGTAGTTAAAAGACACCTCAGATGAGGAGGAGGAGGAGGAGAAGTAAATTATCAAAATAAACAGGGTCAAATGTGTCAGTTTCAGCAAAAAGAAGGCTTAGCCCATCTTGCCTCAGTCACAATGCCGAAAATGCACATATCTGCAATGAGACTGCCTTCACAGGCATCAGTACTGTTGTTCCTAATTTAAAACAACATTTCAAAGGGGAAGGGAAAATTTGTTTTTCTTAAATGATTGTCAAGAGTGTTTGCTGTTTTCCAAGAATCCGTTTCTACAACATCAAGGAAATAAAATGCAAAACATACACTTCTGTATATAGGGAGCCTGCTGCCCTCCCCTTTTCAAACGGGGAGCCTTAATACCAGAAGAAAGTTGGATGTATTTATTGTTTTAGAATTGTTTTTATGATTTTATTTGTGTGTGTTAAATACAAACAAAGACATAATCAGGATGTGGACTCATGCTCAGTTTCCATAAAAATGAATATTTATATTTATTCTCATAGTAGTTATAGCATCCAAAATCAACACCAAGGTACATTAAAAATTCTTAGTTACTTCCTATATTACTGTACAAGAGGAGAACATAAACCCACATACATCTCACATGAAAATCCCTGCAGAGCACTACCACCTAACCCATTACACTAGCATACAAGCATTTTAACAACAAAGACAACTTTTCTGTCCCTACAGATGTGTTCTTTCTCTCCTCAAACTGATACACCATTCATATTATTTACCAGAAAAATGTAATCCTATTAATTATTTCTATTGCAGATAATGTCACAGACGAGTCAACAAAATATCAACACTAGTAATAATTCCATACACTGTACCAGAAAACTGTTACCATCTTAAAGCTGCTATATATATAGCTCTTAAAGCTATATGATTTACTATCCTTCAATCTATTCTTTCATTCTCTGTCCGCCTGAGGAATCTAGTAAGTAATTCTTGAAAGTTACTCCAGGATAACCTTGATAAAATACCATTTTACCTTCTGCCATCCAAACCTCAGCTTCTTGCAATTAAAATCTAAACCAGAAGTCATTCAGCTTCCACTTTACTCTCTCAAGCATGCACAAGTGCAATCACTGCAGGAAGATGAGCATCCTTGTCAGAAGCAGATGTCCTTCAGATGTTACTGTTGTGTCATTGTCATTTACCCTGAACCCTGGCTCTCCCTGATAGGATGTCTGGTGTCCTGGGAATCTTTCCCAGTCCTATTGTACAAGGTTAATTTCATTCTAACTGGTGAATGTTGGCTCATCTTCTGTTGGGCTTGGAGTACTTGATTGTAGAAAGTTAAGGCAGCAGTCTCTTATCAAATAAACCTTTTTATCTTTTAAGGGATTCTTGTCTAAAGACAAATACTTTCTCTACAATGTATACATTAAAAAAAAAAAAAAGTAAATAATTAAATCCTTACATTCTGTCAAGCTTTTTGCTTAATAGAAGATATAGATAGAAATGTCTTTTTTTTTTTTTTTTTTTTTTTTTGGGGGGGGGAGGTGGAATAATAATTTTATTTACTAAATTTTAAATAACAAAATTTTAAAAAGTAATCACACAGGAAATCCTAGAGATAAGCTTGATGTTTTAGGTGAGGCTCTGTTTGCCTTATGTTACAATGTTATAGATCACCTGATTTATTTAATGTCACTTTGTCTGGGGCAGGGGGAAGGGAGAAGTTACATAGTGATCTAAATATATTAGGCTTGGAGTTGAAATACTTTGATATTCTCATCAATGGATATAACCAATAACTCGACAACGATATTGTGAACAGCTCAAAGCAGTGCTGTAAATAACCGAGTACCTTAGAGAGCAGCAACCCACCTTAATCATGATCAACATTAGATGTGCCCATTTTATGGCCTTTTACATCACAGGTGTTCGTCCAAGAATACAGTTTGCACTCTATTCCCAAAATTCTTAACACAAGGCCCCCAGTTTCATAAAGCCTGAAGAATCTGCAAAGCAGATTAATAAGCAGCAGAAGAATGGAGATCAAGAAAAAAAAAAAATGTGGAAAGAAATGAACTTTGGTTTCATGCAGTTAATGGAGATGAGATTTTCTGGAAGAATTCACCTAAGTTCTGCCCAAAGTGCAGTTTCAACACCCCACTCATTGAAGTCAGGAAGAGAGTTTTCTACTGGCAATTTGCTCATAAGAAGGTGACTCAGAATGCAGGAAGGAACAATAATAAAATCAGAAATCTTTTGTAGATAAATGTATAAACAAAACAACTTAAAGCTAGAGATAAATCTGATGGAAATTAAAACTAGACAGAAAGAAACACTAATTAGAATCAATATGTGGTTGCAAAAATGTTTGAAAGACCTAAATAATTAGAACACTTAATGTTCTTTTCTTAGAGGAAGGTAGAAAGGTCAGCTAATTAAATTGTCTTAATGTGAACAATAAGGAGCAAAAGCTGCAACTTTTAAGTGGAGTAGTACACAGACAAGTGTTAGAAAGTAAATTATTCAACGCCAGGAAAATTAAACTCAGAAAGGGGTACTCTGTACAAATTTACATTTCTTGAAGCACTTAGTATAAGCCCCTAGCAAAGCAGATACCAAAGCAAACCAATAAAAAGAAATTTGATAATTTTCTTGACTCCAGTGACTTGCATTTCTTCACATATTGTGGCAGAATTGTATCTTAATTCATAAATGCACTGGCAATTACCAAAGACATAAGATGTATTGAACTATACAGGAGAAAATGCTAGTGATGTAAAGGAGATCTTTTCATCTGGATTTTCCCAGTCAGTATTGGATAAATCACAAACAGTCAGAGAGAAAAGGGAAGAGAACTTTGTTTCATCTATGGCAGGCAGAGACACTAGGGAGAATAAATTTATACTTTATGAAGGTTTTTGGCTTTTCATTTGCTTTCTTTAGCATAAGTCTTCTGTCTAGATCATGTTGCATCTTCTGCTACCTGGTATCATTTAGCAAAGTGTATTGAGGAGAGAAATACTGACTTGGAGAACTGTGCCTCCCTTGGAAGAAAAATTGCCTACATTCAGCCTGTGCAATCCTTCGAACATATGAACTCCAATTAGAAGTGAAACCTATGGATACATGGCTAGTATATATAAGGACTTTTACCATTCTGAAGAATAATGGCAATAAGTCCATTTTTTATTATATTAAATATTTATTATTATTATTATTTTTAAAAGTACACACACACAGAAGGAAAAAAAATAAAATGAAATAAAAACACACTTTAGGTGGAGCTACACTCCTGTGGCTCTCTACATCCTGATGCCAGAAGATCTAGGGTCAGCAGCTGGAGACAATCTCCAAATCACACACTTCAAAATGCTAGTGCTGCTTCCTTGTAATGAATTTCAATGTTTGATTCTGCTGCTGCAAGTCAGCATAGCTTATAGCATAGCTTGTTACTCAATCTTCAAATCTTGATTAAGATCAGGTACTCTCCGAAAAAAAAAAAAAAAAAAAAAAGAATTCAGAATTAAGCAGTGGTTGGACAAGATCCCTCCTGGATCTCTTGAATTGTCACTCACTGTCTTATTCACCAGTATGTCAAAAAGATATTTTCTTGCTTGGAATATAGGAAGTAGAAAAATTAAACCAATATCAGGAAATGCCACTTAACTAAATAGTTATAACTGTTTACAAAATATAGGAAAAATTACTTAAAACATTCAAATTATTATTATTATTATTTTGTCTGCCAGAAGGCAGACAATTCACTCCTTAACAGATTTGACATTTAAACAAAATAAATAATAATAAAAAGTTTCCTTTCATTTCAAAAATATTTTAATTTACTTGCTTATTTAACAAAAATATGAAAGCTGCTATTTTACAGGTAGAAAGGGTGTCTTTTTTTAGTGTTGCTCAGCCTCAGCCAAAACATTCCAGTATAGTTTAGAGTAATGGTGCAATAAAATTTTCATTTATACCTGAAGATATGTCTCTGTGTAGAGGGAGTTTTATAATTCAAGAGGATTCTACGTGTAGTGCCACTGAATTGATCTATATGCTGCTAAAAATCTCCTAGTCAAGAAAATAAGAGATTTCAGGACCAAAAAAAAAAAAAAAAAAAAAAAAAAAAAGTTAATTTCTTCTCTAAGAATCTAAGAATCTTTTTTTGTGCAAGAAAATCCAGGATAGTGTGATGCAAAGGAAAACTGAGCAGCCAAAGTGACGTTGGTCTATGAGGTAAAACAATGAGATGGGAAATGAAGACAATTGGATTGTCAACTCTTGAGGATTAATTTTGAAAAAAAAATAACTTATACTGTCACAAACTCCAGTCGTTTCTCATTTGTCTCTTCTCTTAAAGACCTGTTTCTGTTTTTCCATATTCCCTGGTGTATGTGACTGGGCAGGAGGTAATTTTATACTTCACCATGGTAGCAAAATGAAAAGGGAAGCATCTTCTTCAGGGTTGATATGCCCTTTTGTATGTGTTTGAGAACGAAGACATACAGATCTGCACCAGTTACAGGGTTGCTGTAGGCATGAATCTCTAGAGCAGAACTAGATGGGAAGTGAACTACAGTGTAGATGAACTGCATCACTGAAGGTACCATTGCTCACTGAAACTAGTAGAGACTGGTATAAAACAGAAAAAATACACATTTTAAAAATACTGTGAATAGTGAACTTCTGGATTCTGTTACTACAGTATGTTGTTGAGATAAACAACATAATTACAATTTTAAAAAAATGATCAGACAATTTAACGAACAATAGGGATTATGGATGCATCTCCATAACTACAGGGCTGAGAAGAAGACTGGTCAAACTGGTGAGCTCTTCCTGGATGATGTCTCTTACCATCTCCTGGGAGAACAGTGACCTGTATTTTATATTATTTTATGGTATATGTATATTCTTGTCAGCCACAGTACAGGTCCAAGCCTAATTCAGTCCCTTAAATTACAAAGCAAAACAAATAGTGGAAGAACGTTAGAAAACCTAATCGCTCTGTTGTATCTAATGCTCTACATCTTCCTCCTCCTTCCTGAAGGAACCATTAATTTTAGCTGAAATTAACTGACAGATTCTAAAGTTATTGGACAGAAGTGGAAAAATTCACAGGGCTGCCTCATAATTCTCTTTTCCTCATAAGAAGAGGTTAACTTTCTGTCACTTACTCCTCTTTGAGAAAGAGACATGAAACTTCACTGGCAATCAGAAATATCTGGAAGGAGAAATATCTGGAACTCACCATTTTTCATTTTGCATTTTCATCAAATGCTCCACACAGATATTTATTATATCTCCCTAACAATCATGTATATATGGGGGGACATTCTTTTAGGCCTATTCTCAGGCACATTTCTGACTTTAATATCAATTTATTTTTTTTTTTTTTTTTATTTTTTCTTTGTTCCATATCTCAGCACTCCAGGGCTCTGAGAAGCAAGGCCTACATATTGATTCTTTAATTATTTCCTTGTAAATAATTATGTGTCATAAAGCCATTGCTCATACAGAGGCAAAATTATAAAAACAAAAGTAACCTAAATCAGTTAGACTTTAATTGAGTAGGACTCTGAGAAACAGTAAAGTTGCATCCAGGAATGTGCTGTATTTCAAAAAAAACTGCAACAGATTTTTCCCTAAAATAAAAATGACAGCTAACTATCAAACATTTTAGACTTATTGTTTAAAAAGGCATAGATATCAATCACAAACACCAGAAAAGAATCAACCCAACCATCATCACAGAAATAAAGAGGTGGAAAACAGCTTCTGAAATCAAGTCAATAATTCAGGACTAGCAAAGGCCAGAGCTGAAGACAAGCCTAGAACATCGGTTAGGCATTGGAATGGGTTGCCCAGGGAAGTGATGGAGTCATGGTCCCTGGGGGTGTTTAAGGAAATGGATGTACTTGGGGACATGGTTTACTGGGCGATATTGATGGTAGGGGGATGGTTGGACCAGATGATCTGGGAGGTCTTTTCCAACCTTAATGATTCTAGGATTTTTCAGGTCCCATGGCTAAGCTTAAAGAGAACACCTGAGCTGTGGACAGAAGGTGCCTGGGTGCAGTTCAAGAGTAGGGCCTTGTCAGGGTAATGAAGGCCCATGAATGCACTCAGGGCCCTTGAAACCACTATACTTGTCTCAGATGCAACAGGCCTAAATCAGTATGTACAGGAGGCAGCTCACATAGTAGTGTGCCAGGAGGATAATCTTAACTGGAGATCTGTTTTGCTCTGGTTTAGAGTGTAGGTGTATTTACTATTGAAATTTCTATTGGTATTATCATTCCTCAAAGATGTGCATATAGGTTTCTCGGATTCCAACTACCCACACACCTGTGAGCAGGAATACTTAGAAGAATTTCATTCTCTATACCTGTAGAAAAACATACAAAATTCAGGGTTTTGGTATAATGATTTCAATAAACAAGGGTAATGTTATTTCACTCAATTTCATGAACTTAATTGCATAAAACCTCAATTATTTTTAAAATGTAAAAACGCAGTAACTTACAGCACATTTAATAAAAATAAAACGTTTTTGGTTATTTATTACTTTACTAAATAGAGACACTTGCATTGCATTTGCATATGATTTTATTTTATTTTTTTAATTCACTATTCATTTGCCTTTTATATATATATATATATATATATAAGCACAGAAAAAGTATATACTGTCTTAATTTAAGCTACCCCAGTCCTCTGTGCTTTCATTACAGATATATTTCCTGTTTTGTTTATATCCAGGAAAGCTGTGACTGATTGGAGGATGTTATCTCTATTCTCAGACCTGAGAATAATTAACCCTGAAACACACAATCAAGGCATTCCCATTAATATACAGACTATAGGTCTGTATTTTTGAAAATGCTGTACGCATTACCCTACATTCATCCTTGACATTTCATTAGGAGTGAGTACAAATGTATATTGTATGAGAAACACTTTGATATATATTATTAAGACTATATAT